>NC_052163.1:5172057-5202412 GCF_902713615.1 Scyliorhinus canicula
TGGAGGGCTATGGTGCCCTGTGATATAGTTGGACAAACCTGCCGGGGGTGTGGAGGGCACAGCTTTGTAGAGGCACGACACACCATGAGGAGGATGTGACACTCTCCAGATTGTCACTAGTTTGTGCACAATGCAGATTGTCACTAGTTTGCGCACAATGCAGATTGTCACTAGTTTGCGCACAATGCAGATTGTCACTAGTTTGTGCACAATGCAGATTGTCACTAGTTTGCGCACAATGCAGATTGTCACTAGTTTGCGCACAATGCAGATTGTCACTAGTTTGCGCACAATGCAGATTGTCACTAGTTTGCACACAATGCAGATTGTCACTAGTTTGCGCACAATGTAGATTGTCACTAGTTTGCGCACAATGCAGATTGTCACTAGTTTGCGCACAATGCAGATTGTCACTAGTTTGTCACGAGGTTGTGCACAATGCAGATTGTCACGAGGTTGTGCACAATGCAGATTGTCACGAGGCTGTGCACAATGCAGATTGTCACGAGGCTGTGCACAATGCAGATTGTCACGAGGCTGTGCACAATGCAGATTGTCACGAGGCTGTGCACAATGCAGATTGTCACGAGGCTGTGCACAATGCAGATTGTCACGAGGCTGTGCACAATGCAGATTGTCACGAGGCTGTGCACAATGCAGATTGTCACGAGGCTGTGCACAATGCAGATTGTCACGAGGCTGTGCACAATGCAGATTGTGACGAGTTTGTGCACAATGCAGATTGTGACTCGAGTTTGTGCACAATGCAGATTGTGACTCGAGTTTGTGCACAATGCAGATTGTCACTAGTTTGTGCACAATGCAGATTGTCACTAGTTTGTGCACAATGCAGATTGTCACTAGTTTGTGCACTGCCAGTATCTGCAGTGATCACTGAAGACTTCTCTTCAGTGGCATGCTGCTCCACTTTATCTTTCTGTGGGCAGTTTAATGGGGGATAAATGCTCCAAGGCGGCCACTTCTTAAGGTGTTGAGGTGCTGTGACTGGGCCAGTGGTAGTTCCTGGGGGGGGGGGGGGGGGGGGGCCTGAAGGAGAAACATCAGGGGAGGTTTGGGGCAGGAAGCAAGTGGTCCCCCCACCGTCACACCATTAGCAACTTGCTGGCAGGAGAACAGGATGAGGGGGAAACCACAAATCAAGGGGTATAAGACAGGACATCTTGCCATTCCAGCTGATGCCGGATGCAGTGGGCTTTATTACAGCTGACCCCATGATATGGAGAATCACCTCCTCTATCCTGTTCATACAAGGGCATCTGTGATTATCACGCTCACCAGTCGCTCCATCTGAACCTGTAAAGATTTAATTATCTGCGGAGACTCGATTTCAAAGTATCGTCTTGAATCATTGACTTGGTCCATGTATATGTGGAACCCGCTCTTCGCTCACCTGGGGAAGGAGCTGCGCTCCGAAAGCTAGTGATTCCAAACACACCTGCTGTTGTAAAACTTCTTACTTTTTTTTTATAAAGAGATGCTGGCTTCCCCTCTGCACCTGAAGGCAGGCCGGAGGTACGTTAGCCTCGCAGGCTGCCGTGTCGGTTGCTGAGCACAGGTCGCGTTCCGATGAATGCTTCATTCATGAAATCGAGGAAGAATCCGAAGTTTGCGCCCCGCCTGCCTCCATGGGACAGGTCCCTCCCCCAAACCCCTCGTCCCCGCGTGAAATTGGAGTAGACAAATTTTAACCATAACACTATAGACTGGAACTTTCTGGAAGGGTAACAGCAGGCAAACAACGCCTGATGTTATCAACCTTCAAGCTGACTAGTAAATTAAATTAATGGGATTAAACAAAATGACATAACTGTGTTTTTCTAGAAGGTGTCGATCGGTTTATGACATCGCTTTGCCCTTGCCCCCTCTGTTATTTTTTTAAGAAGTGGCTATCTTCAAACATTTATTTCCCCCATTAAACCCCACACAGAAAATTCCTGTCATTATTATTGTATATGCCCTCTTAACAACGTGACAAAAGTTAATAACTTGTCAGTCGACCTCTCTGGCCTAGAAAGGGAGGAATTTACCCTGCGGAGTTTCATTCATTTGGGCAGTGAATCGTTGTTGGAGATAAATTTTAAGAAACCTTATTTTTCACTTTTTCTCTCTCTCTCTCTCAATTCTTTTTCTCCTTTTGTACCTGATTTATTTCTCCATCCCCAACTGACATTGGCTAAGACTTGTCCTGTCATTTACCGAGGTCCTAGATTTCTAGAAAGAGCTCCGGAGTTGAAGGGCACTAAGGGAAGTGAAACTGCCTGGCAGTGAGAGCCTGGCAGTGAGAGCCTGGCAGTGAGAGCCTGGCACTGCCTCTCTCCAGCAGGAAACAGCCTGATTGCTGCAGGCAGACGCTGCCCAAACTTGGCCTTTTGGGGGTTTCTTAATATAAAGTTGTAACTGGAAATAAAAAGTCCCGTAAACACACAATGGAACAGACGCCACCCAAAGTGATGGTTGCAGTTACTGCTTTGAATTAGAATTAGAACAGTACAGCACAGAACAGGCCCTTCGGCCCTCAATGTTGTGCCGAGCAATGATCACCCTACTCAAGCCCACGTATCCACCCTATACCAGTAACCCAACAACCCCCATTAACATTATTTTTTAGGACACTAAGGGCAATTTAGCATGGCCAATCCACCTAACCCGCACATCTTTGGACTGTGGGAGGAAACCGGAGCACCCGGAGGAAACCCACGCACACACGGGGAGGACGTGCAGACTCCGCACAGACAGTGACCCAGCCGGGAATCGAACCTGGGACCCTGGAGCTGTGAAGCATCGATGCTGACCACCATGCTACCCTGCTGCCCCTCTGTTTTGCAGAAACAACCTTTTAAATGGTGACGTTGAAATCTTGTAGGAGCAACCTACCTAGTTAGGGCCAAGTTGTGTCTTGAAAGATGGCAGAGGGTTCTCGTGCCTTGGCCCCGAATGGTACCGAATGGTACAGTGCCATATCGCCCGAATCCCCATCACGGTCAAATTGAGACATTTCACACTTTTTTTAAAAAGTGACCTCGGCCCTGGTAACTCCAGTGTCGCAGGGAACTGACCGTCTGACACAAAACACTTAGTTTAATGTAGGAAAGATAGCAGCCAATTTGCGCTCCTCAAAATCCCGCAAGCAGCAAATTTTAGTTGGGCCGGTTGACTTATTTTTGGTCATTATTGATTCAGGGATGAATGGTGGCTGCAGGTGCTTGGCTACTGCTCTCTGATAGAGCGGGTGGGGGGATCTTGTATGCCAACCAGAGGGGGGGGGCGCCTTGGAATAATGTCTCCTCTTGGGGGGGGGGGGGGGGGGCGCCTTGGAATAATGTCTCCTCTGGGGGGGGGGGGGCCTTGGAATAATGTCTCCTCTGGGGGGGGGGGGGGGGGGGGGGGCCTTGGAATAATGTCTCCTCTGGAAAAACTGGCACTGTCTGTCGTGCAGCATTCCCTCGGGAATGTGACAGACAGTCTGCCTCCAGTGTCTAGGGTGGGACGTTCGCTCCACCCTCTGAGTCACGGGCCAAACCTGTTTTCTGAGATAAATGCGGAGCTTGTCACAAAGACACCAGCACGGCTGTGGGATTTGGGTTTCATTTGTACGCGGATAGCAGGCGTCTGATTTTTTTCAAGCTCCTGATTGCCGGAGTTAAGCTGTACCTAGAATAGGTTAGGTTCAAAGGAAGTAACTTATTGATCACTATGGCAACAGCTTCTGACACACAAGGCCTTGAACTGAGGCTGGCTGTTCAAGCTAAAATTTGCAATTCAGCATTGGTTTTGCCGAACGGAAGGTGGTGTCTCTTTCTAAACCCCCCCCCCCCCCCGCCCCATAAAAGACCATAAGACGTAGGAGCAGAATTAGGCCACTCGCCCTTCAAGTCTGCTCCGCCATTTTTGGGTTGTGGGGGTGAAACCCACGCAGACACAGGGAGAATGTGCAAACTCCACACGGACAGTGACCCAGAGCCGGGATCGAACCTGGGACCTCGGCGCCGTGAGGCAGCAGTGCTAACCACTGCGCCACCGTGCTGCCCCTCCAGGCAATATTTTGATTGGCTATTTAACTATGGAAGGCCTCCTTGCTGAAGCCAAACGAGGCCCGTGTGGTGATTGCCGGTGATGTACACGAGGCCCGTGTGGAGATTGCCGGTGATGTACACGAGGCCCGTGTGGAGATTGCCGGTGATGTACACGAGGCCCGTGTGGAGATTGCCGGTGATGTACACGAGGCCCGTGTGGTGATTGCCGGTGATGTAGACGAGGCCCAGGTGGAGATTGCCGGTGATGTACACGAGGCCAGTGTGGAGATTGTCGGTGATGTACACGAGGCCCGTGTGGTGATTGTCGGTGATGTACACGAGGCCCGTGTGGTGATTGCCGGTGATGTAGACGAGGCCCAGGTGGAGATTGCCGGTGATGTAGACGAGGCCCGGGTGGAGATTGCCGGTGATGTAGACGAGGCCCGGGTGGTGATTGCCGGTGATGTACACGAGGCCAGTGTGGAGATTGTCGGTGATGTACACGAGGCCCGGGTGGTGATTGCCGGTGATGTACACGAGGCCCGTGTGGTGATTGCCGGTGATGTACACGAGGCCCGTGTGGTGATTGCCGGTGATGTACACGAGGCCCGGGTGGTGATTGCCGGTGATGTACACGAGGCCCGTGTGGTGATTGCCGGTGATGTACACGAGGCCCGGGTGGTGATTGCCGGTGATGTACACGAGGCCCGGGTGGTGATTGCCGGTGATGTACACGAGGTCGGTGTGGAGATTGCCGGTGATGTACACGAGGCCCGGGTGGAGATTGCCGGTGATATACACGAGGCCCGTGTGTAGATTGCCGGTGATGTACACGAGGCCCGTGTGTAGATTGCCGGTGATGTACACGAGGCCCGTGTGGTGATTGCCGGTGATGTGCACGAGGTCCGTGTGGAGATTGCCGAATTGGTTGATTTTGTGGCAGGTCCTTCCAATGGGGCACTAATTGATTGATTGAGATATTGATCGAGGATGGGCACCGTGACCATTATGGGGTGCAGATCGAGAGCTTTCCAGGGCGCACGTGCATATTAGGAGCCGCCTTTTGTGGTCTTCTCGAATGCAGAGATGAGCCAAAAGCAGCGCTGTGTTACCAATTGTGTAAAAAGCACGACAACTTCGAGTGACCGTGGGGGGGGTGTTGTTTGTGACCATGGGGGGGGGGGGGTTCTGACCATTGGGGGGGGGAGGGGGGGTTCTGACCATTGGGGGAGGAGGGGGGGGTTCTGACCATTGGGGGGAGGAGGGGGGGTTCTGACCATTGGGGGGAGGAGGGGGGGGTTCTGACCATTGGGGGGGAGGGAGGGGGTTTGTGACCGGGTTTGGGGGGGGGGGGGGGTTTGTGACCATGGGGGGGGGGGGTGGGGTTGTGACCAGGGGGGGGGTTTGTGACCATTGAGGGGGGGATGGGGGGTTTGTGACCATGGGGGGGGGGGTGACCATTGGGGAGTGGGGGGTTTGTGACCATTGGGGGGAGGGGGCGTTTCTGACCATTGGGGGGGAGGGGGCGTTTCTGACCATGGGGGTGGGGGTGTGGTGTTTGTGACCATTTTGGGGGGGGGGGGAGGGGGGGTTTGTGACCAATGGGGGGGGAGGGGGGCGTTTCTGACCATTTGGGGGGGAGGGGGGGTTTGGACCATTGGGGGGGGGGGGTGGTTTGTGACCATTGGGGGGGGAGGGGGGGTTCTGACCATGGGGGGGGGGGTTTGTGACCATTGGGGGGGGAGGGGGGGTTCTGACCATTGCGGGGGAGGGGGGGTTCTGACTATTGGGGGGGAGGGGGGGTTCTGACTATTGGGGGGGAGGGGGGGTTCTGACTATTGGGGGGGAGGGGGGGTTCTGACTATTGGGGGGGAGGGGGGGTTCTGACTATTGGGGGGAGGGGGGGTTCTGACTATTGGGGGGGAGGGGGGGTTCTGACTATTGGGGGGGAGGGGGGGTTCTGACTATTGGGGGGGAGGGGGGGTTCTGACCATTGCGGCTGTGCCAGGGATTATAGCCTTGGAGGGGGGGGGGGGGGGTTGCTACGTTGTGGCTGTGCCAGGGATTATAGCCTTGGGGGGGGGGGGGGGTTAGGGTTTGCTACATTGTGGCTGTCCCAGGGATTATAGCCTTGCTCTGCATTGGGGGGGGGGGGGGGGTTGCTACGTTGTGGCTGTGCCAGGGATTATAGCCTTGGGGGGGGGGGGGGGGGGTTGCTACGTTGTGGCTGTGCCAGGGATTATAGCCTTGGGGGGGGGGGGGGGGGTTGCTCCGTTGCGGCTGTGCCAGGGATTATAGCCTTGCTCTGCATTGGGGGGGGGGGGGGGTTGCTACGTTGTGCCTGTGCCAGGGATTATAGCCTTGGGGGGGGGGGGGGGGTTGCTACGTTGTGGCTGTGCCAGGGATTATAGCCTGGGGGGGGGGGGGGGGTTAGGTACGTTGCGGCTGTGCCAGGGATTATAGCCTGGGGGGGGGGGGGGGGTTAGGTACGTTGCGGCTGTGCCAGGGATTATAGCCTTGGGGGGGGGGGGGGGGGGTTGCTACGTTGCGGCTGTGCCAGGGATTATAACCTTGCTCTGCATTAGCACAGCACAGTTTTCGCGAGGACGGCTGTACAACTGAAACAATCCACAGAAGGAAATCGATGTGTAAACAAGTCCAGGGGCTTCAGTATCTGTCAGTCATAAAACCAAAAGCGCGGTAACATTTTAACCCCCCTCCTCAATGCTGCTTGGGCCCTTTTAATATAATAATAATATAATAATTGCTTATTGTCATGAGTGATGTGTTAGGCAGGTTGGTTCGATATGGACTGCACTCGATGCAGGGAAGCTAGAAACAGATGTCTAACACTGGAGAAGATCCAACACTGTTTTATTCAACTATAGAACTGATATACATATTCAGCTGTGGGTCGACACTATACTGAACTGACTGGTGACCTTGTCGTAGCTTGACCAGACTTACTAGCTACCGCATGGTGTTTGCACTGGCTAGCTCGTGGACTCTGACTGTCTCAGTAGCTGGGTCCCGAGAGAGCGGGAAACCTAGTGCCCTCTGGCTTTATATTGGTAGTGTCCTGTCTGGTGATTGGCTGTACTGTGTTGTATGCTTACTGGTCATTCTATGTGTCAATCACTGCCTGTCTGCATCTCATTATATACATGAGTGGATATTATGACAATGAGTCAGCTTCAAATGAAGTTACTGTGAAAAGCCCCTAGTCGCCACATTCTGGCGCCTGTTCGGGGAGGCTGGTACGGGAATTGAACCTGCGCTGCTGGCATTGTTCTGTATTACAAGGCTGCGATTTAGCCCACTGTGCTAAACCAGTTGAGTGTCTTCTCTCGATACAGGCCTAGTCATCACCCCAGCCTGTAGCACCCACACCACCTAAATTAATGTCCCACGTGCTCTCTGTTGCCCCTGGATCCCGGCCTGACAGGAAGTCCTCTGACCTATTTGCCTCTCCCACACTGGGTGATCAAAGTCCCGGAGCCAGGCGATGATGGGAGAGAAGGTTGAAATCTCAAAATGCTCTCTTTTCAACTGTCCATTTACTTCCGGACCGTAAGATCCGGCCAGAGACGGGAACGGAAGTGTCCCGTGGGCTTTGCAGCTGTGCAGCAGCCCAATGTGGATACGCAAAGGTAGCGTACACCTCAATGCATCATCGCCCACTCCCAGAGGAACATTGGTGGGCACAACTCTCCTCGCCCTCTGCTAGATGCTGGTCCTCTGCTGATGAGCTGTCCCTCACTGACCCTCATGGTGGGACTGCTTGGCATTTGCCTGCGTGGAAATGCAGATCCCGACATTTCGGAGCGTGCAGTATTGGCGCCGGCCCGGTTGGTACGAGTTATTGATCCTCTTCCCGCCCCGCTGTCAACAGTTTTTGCACCGGTTGCTATTCCCAAGCCCCCAGCGGGCGCCCACACAGCTGAAGGATCTATCCCAGCTCCTTCCCTCAGCCAACAAGCTCTCCCTTTGCAGTGCCAATCACAAAAACAACTGGCATTTAGATAGCACCTTTAGCGTGGAGAAATGCCCCCCAGGTGTTGCACAAGAGTGTTATCAGGTACAGTTTGACACTGAGCCGCATGAGGAGATATTAGACACGTGACCAAAAGCTTAGTCAATAAGGCATGTTTAAAATCGGATCTTAAAGCTGTACAGAGGCTGTGGGCCTGGCTACTAATGATGGAGTGAAGGGGGAGGGGGGTGCACCCACCTAGAATTGGAGCAACGCAAATTGGAAATACTTTTTTTTTTTAAATGTAACCATTTAATACACATTTCACTAACATAATGCACGAGATTAGGAAATCAACCCAGTCCTGGATTATAACTCAGACTTTCTCTGGACTGGAACATTCTTTGTTTTGTCTTTTCTCTCTCCTTAATCCATGATTGTTGTGCTGGGTGTTTTGAGAAAAAGCTTGAGAAAGTTCCGGAAAGAGTCAATATCCCTTCGACTTCCTTTCACACTGATGTGCAATGTCTCAAACCCCCCCCCCCCCCCCCCTTGACATTTCAGGAGCTAGCTGGCCAGCACCCCCTCAACACCCAGGAAAACTGCAACTCCGTTTTTGTTAAAAACCTGACCCAAATAATCCGACCCTGCAGCACTCGCTGGTGGGTCTTTGCTGATCTCTGTACAGTAGGTCCGTCACCACCTTATCCCCCACCGTCTGGCTTCCCAGAAACTGAGTTTCCCAGAAACTATTTGAAATCTCGCGTCTTTGTGCCGAATCCAAACCTTTTTGTTTTAGTGTTTTGGAGAGAAGGCGGCAATGAATCGGGATCCTGCAGAGAAAAGGGAAGCTGTTTGCTGGATTAGTCAGTGAGAGAGTTGGTCACATGGCCCTGGCATGTGAGCTGCACGAGTGTGTGGAAAATGACTGGCACACCAGACTTCCCCGTGCAGTACAAACACAAGGAGAGTTCAGTCAGTAACGGACCACTCCCCACCCCTCAGCTGACCACTGTCCCCTTTGGCAAGCTCTGGTCCGTGCGTCGCAGACGTACCGTTCACTCTACACAGGCTGACGTTGTGGGAACGTCTTTTCCACCTTTTTTTTTATTAATTTAAGAGTACTCAATTTTGTTTTTCCCAATTTAAGGGGTCAATTTAGCGTGGCCAATCCACCTGCCCGGCACATCTTTTTTGGGTTGTGGGGGTGAAACCCACGCAGACACGGGGAGAATGTGCAAACTCCACACGGGCAGTGACCCAGAGCCGGGATCGAACCCGGGTCCTCGGCGCCGTGAGGCAGCTGTGCTAACCACTGCGCCACCGTGCCAACCCTCCCAAGGTGACCCAGTTGATGAATTTATTTGATGCCCAGATCTGCATATTTACACCAGGTAATATATCTCTAAACAGTGAGCACCCTATGAAGACCAGACCGGTGGGGCTGGACTTTCCACCCCGCCACATTTCTGTTTCACCCCGCCAGCGAGATTCTCCGTTACGCCGGCTGCTCAGTGGGGTTTCCCATTATGGAGCAGCCCCACACCGTCGGGAAATCCCCCCCCCCCTGGTAAAATGGAGCATCCCGCCGGCAGAGAATCCAGCCCAGGATATGAGAATCATTGATTACATTTATTTAAATATAAATAACAAAGGGTGGTTAACACAGGAGATGTGACTTTGCCTGGAGTTTATGGGACTCGCTGGCAAAGTCAACGTTGGAGGAAGCAAGTGCAAACGGAATTTATTTTTTAAAATTGTGATCAATTCAAAATTCTTCCTCCCCAAACCTGACAGTCCAGCCTCCCTCAGGTCAGCCCCCTGACCAGTGTCCGCTTCCTATTGTATTTCTTGGTCCTGAATCTCACTAAACCACCATTGACCATCAGCCCTGACCTGTAGCCTCCTGCTCTTGTAATCCCTCTCCTCAAATCCGTCTGTGGTCTCGCCCCCCCTAACTGTGTCTCTCCCGACACCCCGCGTTCCTCCCATTTCTGGGATTATCCCTGATTATCATTGCTCCTCCCTGGTCTCTAGAATTAATTTCTTAATCCTCTTTGCCCCCCCCTCCCTTTGAGACACTTTTAAAAACCGATTTGACCACTTTGGGTCACTTATCCAAATATCTCCTCCTGTGACTCGGAGTCGAATTTTGCTTGGTTAACCCCGATGAAGCGCTTTGGGATGCTTTACTAAGTCAAAGGCACTACGTAAATGCAGACTTGTTGTTGAGTGCCGATCTGGACTCTGCAACCCAGGCTAGCAACTCGCTGCCGTCTGGGACACGCGCTTTCTCCTCCCAGAGGAGGGTTTCCATTTAAAGCAATAATTCAGAAAACAACAGCCCTCTGGAGAGGGCTGACTGGGTTCAAGATAAACACCAAACAGATCGGCCAATAATAAGCTTTTAATTCAAAAACGTCCCCATTGACTGACTTAATCAACAGTTGATTTGCACAAGGAATGTTCCCAAGTGATCACCGATTCTATCTTGCCCATGTTTATCTCCGTTTCTGAACTGATGCTGTGCTGTTTGGATCAGAACCGTTTTACCCTGGGCCTGTGGGCTGGGATCTATCTGGGACAGTTCAGTATCCTGATCGCTGTGTGAACTGGCTCATCAAAGCAGCATTAGGAATTTCATAGAATTTACAGTGCAAAACGGTAGCATTGTGGGTTAGCACAATCGCTTCACAGCTCCAGGGTCCCAGGTTCGATTCTGGCTTGGGTCACTGTCTGTGCGGAGTCTGCACATTCTCCCCGTGTGTGAGTGGGTTTCCTCCGGGTGCTCCGGTTTCCTCCCACAGTCCAAAGATGTGCAGGTTAGGTGGATTGGCCATGATTAAATTGCCCTTAGTGTCCAAAATTGCCCTTAGTGTTGGGTGGGGTTACTGGGTTATGGGGATAGGGTGGAGGTGTTGACCTTGGGTAGGGTGCTCTTTCCAAGAGCCGGTGCAGGCTTGATGGGCCGAATGGCTTCCTTCTGCACTGTAAATTCTATGTCTAAAAGGAGGCCATTCGGCCCATCGAGTCTGCCCTTGGAAAGAGCACCTACCTATGCCCACGCCTCCACCCTATCCCCGTAACCCAGCAACCCCACCTATCCTTTTGGACACTAAGGGGCAATTTAGCACGGCCAATCCACCTAACCTGCGCATCTTTGGACTGTGGGAGGAAACCGGAGCACCCGGAGGAAACCCACGCTGATACGTGGAGAACGTGCAGACTCCGCACAGACAGTGACCCAGCCGGGAATCGAACCCTGGAGGTGTAAAGCAACTGTGCTAACCACTGTGCGACCATGATGTAATTAGCTTTAACATCCATATGTTGGGGTGGGGGGGGGGGGGTCCACGTGTGCATGCGATCATAGACAAACTGATTCAACTCTGATGCACTCCCAAGTGGAATAGTTTTCTGGAGCTTTGGAAAATGTTCAGCTTGCCGGACAGTGGCAGGCTAGTCACATTTGCCAAATTTCCACCTGGGGAGCAAGTTCTTTGCTGACCCGGTACAAAGGCTAGCCACCTGGGGGGGTCAGCACTTAAAGCATTTCGATGCAAAAGGACTACGTCAAATTATTTATTTATGTGGTGCATTTAATGTAAAACATCTCAACGCGCTGCACGGGAGCGGGCTGCACGGGAGCGGGCTGCACGGGAGCGGGCTGCGCGGGAGCTTTATCAAAGGAGATTTCCCATCAACACCTGAGATATATCGGACCGGTTTGCTCGAGAGGTTATCGTGCTTCAAGAAGGAGCGAGGGGTCACGGAATTCTCTACCTTGGTCTCTTAGCAACTGAAGTCACGGCAACCTAAGGTGGAGTTTTTAGAATCCTGATCCGCAAAGCGGGCAGAATTGTGAGAGTGCAGGAATCTCAAACTGGCGAAGGCCCAGAGGAGTTTACAGAGCCGGGGTGAGCAAGGCCAGGGGGAGTTTTGAAAACCGTTGTAAAATGGAGGTGCTACCAGCTTGGGAGGCAAGCTGGGAGGTAATGGGCGGCCAGGACTCGGTGTTAGTTTGGGTACAGGCAGTGGAGTTTTGGACTGGTGTGAGCGAGCTGGGTCAGGAGAGATGCAATGACTAAGAGGACGAGAGCGTGAGTGACAGTATCAGGACGTGGCGAGGTAATCCGGACTGTTCCAGCCTCAGCCATGTGAGTAGTAATCCAGCTCTTGCATAGCTGGCTGAATCTTATTGCTGTCATCTGTGTGTCCGGTGATGTAGCACTCTGCTTAATCCCTGCTCGGCTCGTTGCAATTCTATACAAACGCCCTCATGTGGTGGGACTTTGTTAGATCAGAGTACAGCCGCTGTAACAATTGTACACACAGGAACACATCATCATAGGCTGCAAAATAGATTTGCATAACATACACTACAGAAACCCAACCCAACTATCCTGTATTCATCTTCTTTAACTTTGCAATCTCCGACATCTTCTCTATTTGAACTCCATAAACAAGTAATTAAGGTTACGACCTCACTGAAAGAAGCATCAGAGTTCCACCCCACTCTCAGACATTGGGTGGCGCAGTGGTTAGCACTGCTGCCCCACAGCGCCACAGACCCGGATTCAATTCTGGCCTCGGTTGACTGTCTGCGTGGGTTTCCTCCGGGTGCTCCGGTTTCCTCCCATAGTCCAAAGATGAGTAGGTTGGGCATCATTCGCCCCACACCAGTGCCAGGCAATGACCATCTCCTACAAGAAAGGTTCTAACTATCGCCCCTTGACATTCAACGGCATTACCATCGCTGAATCCCCCACAATCCACGTCCTAGGGGTTACCATTGATCAGAAACTGAACTGGACCCAGCCACATTAATACTGTGGCTACAAAAGCAGGTCAAAGGTTAGGAATCCGACAGTGAGTAACTCACCTCCTGACCCCCCAAAGCCTGTCCACCATCTACAAGGCGCAATTCAAGAGTGTAATGGATTACTCTCCAGTTGCCTGGATGAGCGCAGCTCCAACATCACTCAAGCTGAACACCATCCAGGACTAAGCAGCCCCGCTTGATTGCTCCCCCTTACGGAAACATTCACTCCCTCCACCACCGAGGAACAGCGGCAGCCGTGTGTACCATCTACAAGATTCACTGCAGGAACTCACCTTGGGCAGCACCTTCCAAACCCACGACCATCTAGAAGAACAAGAGCAGCAGATACCTGGGAACCCCACCACCTGGAGGTTCCCCTCCAAGTCACTCACCACCCTGACTGGGAAATATATCGCCTTTCCTTCACTGTCACTGGGGCAACATCCTGTATCTCCCTCCCTAACAGCACAGTGGGTGTACCTACACCTTGGGGACAGCAGCGGTTCACAAAGGCAGCTCACCACCACCTTCTGAAGGGCAGCTAGGGATGGGCAATAAATGCTGGGCCTAGGGGCAGCACGGTGGCGCAATGGTTAACACTGCTGCCTCACAACGGCTCCGTGGACCAGGGTTTGTTCCCTGCCCGTGTAGAGTTTGCAAATTCTCCCCGTGTCTGCGTGGGTTTCAACCCCACAACCCAAAGATGTGTAGGTTAGGTGGATTGGCCACGCTAAATTGCCCCTTAATTGGAAAAATAAACAATTGGGTTCTCTTACATTTTTTTTTAAAAGAAAAAAGTAAATGCTGGCCTAACAGCGATACGTCCCGTAAACAAATAGAGAAAAGGTGGGCTTATGGGAGGGTAGTGGGCCCAGGGTAGGGTGCTCTTTCAGAGGGTCTGTGCAGATTCAGTGGGCCGAATGGCCTCCTTCACCCTCGGGATTCTATGGCTTGTCAAGTCCTCGTTTCTTTTTTGTGCCTCAGGTCAGGTTGCTGGTTCGTTGCAGTTCTTGCTGACTCGCTGGTCGTGCAGGTTGTAGCAAGGTAGGTCTGAGAGGGGAGGTAGGTCTGAGAGGGGAGGTAGGTCTGAGAGGGGAGGTAGGTCTGAGAGGGGAGGTAGGTCTGAGAGGGGAGGTAGGTCTGAGAGGGGAGGTAGGTCTGAGAGGAGAGGGGAGGTAGGTCGGAGGAGAGGGGAGGTAGGTCTGAGAGGGGAGGTAGGTCTGAGAGGGGAGGTAGGTCTGAGAGGGGAGGTAGGTCTGAGAGGGGAGGTAGGTCTGAGAGGGGAGGTAGGTCTGAGGGGGGAGGTAGGTCGGAGGAGAGGGGAGGTAGGTCGGAGGAGAGGGGAGGTAGGTCGGAGGAGAGGGGAGGTAGGTCGGAGGAGAGGGGAGGTAGGTCGGAGGAGAGGGGAGGTAGGTCGGAGGAGAGGGGAGGTAGGTCGGAGGAGAGGGGAGGTAGGTCGGAGGAGAGGGGAGGTAGGTCGGAGGAGAGGGGAGGTAGGTCGGAGGAGAGGAGAGGAGGAATCTTTATCAAGGAGCTTGGATCTGTTTATTTACTTTGGGTAGGCACCTCTTGTTCAACACGAGTAGAATTTTTAAACTGTTTAGAGAGTGAGTTATTGGCATGGCCAACATTTACTGCCCATTCGAGCCTTCCTGGCAAGGAGACTGGATCTTATCGCAGTAAATTGAGTGGCTTTCTGGCCTTGTAGGGAAGCTGAGAGTTGGCCATACTGGTGTGGGTAAGGGCTGTAGATTTCTCATGCATGTGGAACTTGACTGAAAAGCCTGTTGGACATTAACCTAGTGTTGAGAGTTGATTTGATTTGATTTATTGTCACATGTATCGAAGTACAGTGAAATGTATTTTTCTGCGGCCGAGGGAACGTACACAGTACGTACATAGTAGACAAAAAGAATAATCAACAGAGAACATTGACAAATGGTACATCGACACACAGAGATTGGTTACAGTGCGGAACAAGGGGCCAAACAAAGCAAACACATGAGCAAGAGCAGCATTGGGCGTCGTGAATAGTGTTCTTACAGGGAACAGATCAGTCCGAGGGGGTGTCGTTGAGGAGTCTTGTAGCTGTGGGGAAGAAGCTGTTCCTATGTCTGGATGTGCGGGTCTTCAGACTTCTGTACCTTCTGCCTGATGGAAGGGTCTGGAAGAAGGCAATGTCTGGGTGGGAGGGGTCTCTGATAATGCTGTCTGCCTTCCTGAGGCAGCAGGAGGTGCAGACAGAATCAATATGGGGGTGGCAAGCTTGTGTGATGCGCTGAGCTGAGTTCACAGCACTCTACAGTTTCTTGCAATCTTGGACCGAGCAGTTGCCATACCAAGCTGTGATGCAGCCAGGCAGGATGCTCTCTATGGCACATCTGTAGACGTTTGTGAGAGTTGATGCAGACATGCCGAATTTCTTTAGCTTCAGTAGAAAGTAGAGACATTGTTGGGCTTTCTTGGTTGTTGAATAAACGTGAGCGGACCAGGACAGATTGTTGGTGATGGTGACCCCCAGGAACTTAAAGCTATTGACCATCTCCACTTTGGAGCCATTGATGCAGACGGGAGTGTGTGCCGTGCTGCGCTTCCTGAAGTCGATGATCAGTTCTTTGGTCTTTCCGATATTTAGAGAGAGGTTGTTTTCGGTACACCATGCAACCAAGTGATTTATCTCCCTCCTGTAGTCTTACAGTAAATTAATCAGATCAGTGATCTTAAAACTATAACAAATAAAACACATGGCAGTAAGAGTTTGTGTAGAGAGAGTAAAGTGTCCTCATTGTTTTTGACATCAGATATATTCAGTGGTTAAGGTTCTTCCCCAAACATTTGATTGGCTGTGTCCCTGGTTACCAGCCCACTCCGCTCGTTCCCGCTGCTCACTGGCGCTGATGCATCAGAATTCTTGCGTTGGGGATTATGTAAATGAGTTTGGACACAAACCTGTACCGTGATTCCCAATTGGAAAAAGGCCGCACCTGGGTGACATTTTCTAATTGTGCTCAGGGTAAGAAGCTCGATCTCCCCTTCGCAGCCAGGGTGGAGTTCCTGCTATCCCCCGTCGGGGGCGGGGAGGGAGTGGGGATCAGGCCGTACCCCCGAGGTCTCAGACATGGAGTGTTTCTGTTGGTCAGAATCCGGCTCAGCTGTGAGAACTTGCGCAGTTGAATAGTTACTAACAGTTGTGAGATTCGGTAGCTTGCACTGTAGATACTGAAATGGTACTGGCGGGTTCCTCCACGTGTAAAATTGTGGGGGAGGGGGGTGGTGGTAAGTGTGAGTTTCCACCATCATTCATAACTGTCGAGCCGTTATTACTGCTACTGCAGTGGGAAACTCTAACGGGACTGGAGCTGGAAAGTCTTGGCTGTGGTCCAGTGGGTCGCACTGAGTTTTGGGTTCAAATCCAAAGCAGGGATTTAGGCACAAAATAGTGTCGCCACCCCACTGTCCGGGGTGAGATGTTAAACCGAGGTGTGCCTGCTGTTTCTGGGTAGAGTAAAAGATCCAATGGTTCGCTTTCAAAGAGGGTGACGTGAGTTATCCCTTTGCCAATGTTTATCCCTCGGCCAACTAAAGCGAGACATCTGGTTTTTATATTGCCATTTTTTTGAGCTTATGCACAAACTGGCTGCTGCCTTTCTGACATTTCGATGGGGGCCACACTTCAGAAAGAGGCTATGGGCTGTTCTTCCAGACGCTACAGAAATGCAAGGCTGAGGAATGACCCAGTGGATCTCTTTAACATTTTGAAGCAGTTTGATAGGGTCGACGTCGATGTATTTCACTTGTCGGGCAGAGGGAATTAGCAGCTATGAATACAATTAACAAATCCAACAAGTAAGCTGCATTAAAAATATAATTGTCCAGAGAATGGTTATAATGTGTAGCTGCCCATCATCGCTTGAACTGAGATGAATAGCATTGATAGGTGTGACGGGGAATAGCATTGATAGGTGTGACGGGAATAGCATTGATAGGTGTGATGGGGAATAGCATTGATAGGTGTGACGGGGAATAGCATTGATAGGTGTGACGGGGAATAGCATTGATAGGTGTGATGGGGAATAGCATTGATAGGTGTGACGGGGAATAGCATTGATAGGTGTGACGGGAATAGCATTGATGGGTGTGACTGGGGAATAGCATTGATAGGTGTGATGGGGAATAGCATTGATGGGTGTGACTGGGGAATAGCATTGATGGGTGTGACGGGAATAGCATTGATAGGTGTGACGGGAATAGCATTGATGGGTGTGATGGGGAATAGCATTGATAGGTGTGATGGGGAATAGCATTGATGGGTGTGATGGGGAATAGCATTGATAGGTGTGATGGGGAATAGCATTGATAGGTGTGATGGGGAATAGCATTGATGGGTGTGATGGGGAATAGCATTGATGGGTGTGATGGGGAATAGCATTGATGGGTGTGACGGGGAATAGCATTGATGGGTGTGATGGGGAATAGCATTGATGGGTGTGACGGGGAATAGCATTGATGGGTGTGATGGGGAATAGCATTGATGGGTGTGACGGGGAATAGCATTGATAGGTGTGATGGGGAATAGCATTGATAGGTGTGATGGGGAATAGCATTGATAGGTGTGATGGGGAATAGCATTGATGGGTGTGACGGGAATAGCATTGATGGGTGTGATGGGGAATAGCATTGATGGGTGTGACGGGAATAGCATTGATGGGTGTGATGGGGAATAGCATTGATGGGTGTGATGGGGAATAGCATTGATGGGTGTGATGGGGAATAGCATTGATGGGTGTGATGGGGAATAGCATTGATAGGTGTGATGGGGAATAGCATTGATAGGTGTGATGGGGAATAGCATTGATGGGTGTGATGGGGAATAGCATTGATGGGTGTGATGGGGAATAGCATTGATGGGTGTGATGGGGAATAGCATTGATGGGTGTGATGGGGAATAGCATTGATAGGTGTGATGGGGAATAGCATTGATAGGTGTGATGGGGAATAGCATTGATGGGTGTGACGGGGAATAGCATTGATGGGTGTGATGGGGAATAGCATTGATGGGTGTGATGGGGAATAGCATTGATGGGTGTGATGGGGAATAGCATTGATAGGTGTGATGGGGAATAGCATTGATGGGTGTGACGGGAATAGCATTGATGGGTGTGATGGGGAATAGCATTGATGGGTGTGATGGGAATAGCATTGATGGGTGTGACGGGGAATAGCATTGATGGGTGTGATGGGGAATAGCATTGATGGGTGTGATGGGGAATAGCATTGATGGGTGTGACGGGAATAGCATTGATGGGTGTGATGGGGAATAGCATTGATGGGTGTGATGGGGAATAGCATTGATAGGTGTGATGGGGAATAGCATTGATGGGTGTGATGGGGAATAGCATTGATGGGTGTGATGGGGAATAGCATTGATGGGTGTGACGGGGAATAGCATTGATGGGTGTGATGGGGAATAGCATTGATGGGTGTGACGGGGAATAGCATTGATGGGTGTGACGGGAATAGCATTGATGGGTGTGACGGGAATAGCATTGATGGGTGTGACGGGGAATAGCATTGATGGGTGTGATGGGGAATAGCATTGATGGGTGTGACGGGAATAGCATTGATGGGTGTGACGGGAATAGCATTGATAGGTGTGACGGGAATAGCATTGATCGGTGTGATGGGGAATAGCATTGATGGGTGTGACGGGGAATAGCATTGATGGGTGTGACGGGAATAGCATTGATAGGTGTGACGGGAATAGCATTGATCGGTGTGATGGGGAATAGCATTGATGGGTGTGACGGGGAATAGCATTGATGGGTGTGACGGGAATAGCATTGATAGGTGTGACGGGAATAGCATTGATGGGTGTGATGGGAATAGCATTGATGGGTGTGATGGGGAATAGCATTGATGGGTGTTACGGGGAATAGCATTGATAGGTGTGACGGGAATAGCATTGATAGGTGTGACGGGAATAGCATTGATAGGTGTGACGGGAATAGCATTGATGGGTGTGATGGGAATAGCATTGATGGGTGTGACGGGGAATAGCATTGATGGGTGTGACGGGGAATAGCATTGATAGGTTTGACGGGAATAGCATTGATAGGTGTGATGGGGAATAGCATTGATGGGTGTGACGGGGAATAGCATTGATGGGTGTGATGGGGAATAGCATTGATGGGTGTGATGGGGAATAGCATTGATAGGTGTGATGGGGAATAGCATTGATGGGTGTGACGGGGAATAGCATTGATAGGTGTGATGGGGAATAGCATTGATGGGTGTGATGGGGAATAGCATTGATGGGTGTGATGGGGAATAGCATTGATAGGTGTTACGGGGAATAGCATTGATAGGTGTGATGGGGAATAGCATTGATAGGTGTGATGGGGAATAGCATTGATGGGTGTGACGGGGAATAACATTGATGGGTGTGATGGGGAATAGCATTGATGGGTGTGATGGGGAATAGCATTGATGGGTGTGATGGGGAATAACATTGATGGGTGTGATGGGGAATAGCATTGATGGGTGTGATGGGGAATAGCATTGATGGGTGTGATGGGGAATAGCATTGATGGGTGTGATGGGGAATAGCATTGATGGGTGTGACGGGGAATAGCATTGATGGGTGTGATGGGGAATAGCATTGATGGGTGTGACGGGGAATAGCATTGATGGGTGTGATGGGGAATAGCATTGATGGGTGTGATGGGGAATAACATTGATGGGTGTGATGGGGAATAGCATTGATGGGTGTGACGGGAATAGCATTGATGGGTGTGACGGGAATAGCATTGATGGGTGTGACGGGGAATAGCATTGATGGGTGTGATGGGGAATAGCATTGATGGGTGTGATGGGGAATAGCATTGATGGGTGTGATGGGGAATAGCATTGATGGGTGTGATGGGGAATAGCATTGATGGGTGTGACGGGGAATAGCATTGATGGGTGTGACGGGAATAGCATTGATGGGTGTGACGGGGAATAGCATTGATGGGTGTGATGGGGAATAGCATTGATGGGTGTGATGGGGAATAGCATTGATAGGTGTGATGGGGAATAGCATTGATGGGTGTGATGGGGAATAGCATTGATGGGTGTGACTGGGGAATAGCATTGATAGGTGTGATGGGGAATAGCATTGATGGGTGTGACGGGAATAGCATTGATAGGTGTGACGGGGAATAGCATTGATGGGTGTGATGGGGAATAGCATTGATGGGTGTGACGGGGAATAGCATTGATGGGTGTGACGGGAATAGCATTGATAGGTGTGATGGGGAATAGCATTGATGGGTGTGATGGGGAATGGCATTGATGGGTGTGATGGGGAATACTATTGATGGGTGTGATGGGGAATAGCATTGATAGGTGTGACGGAGGTGTGACGGGGAATAGCATTGATGGGTGTGATGGGGAATAGCATTGATGGGTGTGATGGGGAATAGCATTGATGGGTGTGACGGGGAATAGCATTGATAGGTGTGACGGGGAATAGCATTGATGGGTGTGATGGGGAATGGCATTGATGGGTGTGACGGGAATAGCATTGATGGGTGTGACGGGGAATAGCATTGATGGGTGTGATGGGGAATGGCATTGATGGGTGTGATGGGGAATAGCATTGATAGGTGTTACGGGGAATAGCATTGATAGGTGTGATGGGGAATAGCATTGATAGGTGTGATGGGGAATAGCATTGATGGGTGTGACGGGGAATAACATTGATGGGTGTGATGGGGAATAGCATTGATGGGTGTGATGGGGAATAGCATTGATGGGTGTGATGGGGAATAACATTGATGGGTGTGATGGGGAATAGCATTGATGGGTGTGATGGGGAATAGCATTGATGGGTGTGATGGGGAATAGCATTGATAGGTGTGATGGGGAATAGCATTGATGGGTGTGAATAGCATTGATAGGTGTGATGGGGAATAGCATTGATGGGTGTGATGGGGAATAGCATTGATAGGTGTGATGGGGAATAGCATTGATGGGTGTGAATAGCATTGATAGGTGTGATGGGGAATAGCATTGATGGGTGTGATGGGGAATGGCATTGATGGGTGTGATGGGGAATACTATTGATGGGTGTGATGGGGAATAGCATTGATAGGTGTGACGGAGGTGTGACGGGGAATAGCATTGATGGGTGTGATGGGGAATAGCATTGATGGGTGTGATGGGGAATGACATTGATGGGTGTGACGGGAATAGCATTGATGGGTGTGACGGGGAATAGCATTGATGGGTGTGATGGGGAATGGCATTGATGGGTGTGATGGGGAATAGCATTGATAGGTGTTACGGGGAATAGCATTGATGGGTGTGACGGGGAATAGCATTGATGGGTGTGATGGGGAATAGCATTGATAGGTGTGATGGGGAATAGCATTGATGGGTGTGACGGGGAATAGCATTGATAGGTGTGATGGGGAATAGCATTGATGGGTGTGACGGGGAATAGCATTGATAGGTGTGATGGGGAATAGCATTGATAGGTGTGACGGGGAATAGCATTGATAGGTGTGACGGGAATAGCATTGATGGGTGTGACGGGGAATAGCATTGATGGGTGTGACGGGAATAGCATTGATAGGTGTGATGGGGAATAGCATTGATGGGTGTGACGGGAATAGCATTGATGGGTGTGATGGGGAATAGCATTGATGGGTGTGACGGGAATAGCATTGATGGGTGTGACGGGAATAGCATTGATGGGTGTGACGGGAATAGCATTGATAGGTGTGACGGGGAATAGCATTGATAGGTGTGATGGGGAATAGCATTGATGGGTGTGACGGGAATAGCATTGATGGGTGTGACGGGGAATAGCATTGATAGGTGTGACGGGGAATAGCATTGATAGGTGTGACAGGAATAGCATTCATAGGTGTGATGGGGAATAGCATTGATAGGTGTGACGGGGAATAGCATTGATGGGTGTGATGGGGAATAGCATTGATGGGTGTGATGGGGAATAGCATTGATGGGTGTGATGGGGAATAGCATTGATGGGTGTGATGGGGAATAGCATTGATGGGTGTGACGGGAATAGCATTGATGGGTGTGATGGGGAATAGCATTGATGGGTGTGATGGGGAATAGCATTGATGGGTGTGATGGGGAATAGCATTGATGGGTGTGATGGGGAATAGCATTGATGGGTGTGATGGGGAATAGCATTGATGGGTGTGATGGGGAATAGCATTGATGGGTGTGATGGGGAATAGCATTGATGGGTGTGATGGGGAATAGCATTGATGGGTGTGACGGGAATAGCATTGATGGGTGTGATGGGGAATAGCATTGATGGGTGTGATGGGGAATAGCATTGATGGGTGTGATGGGGAATAGCATTGATGGGTGTGATGGGAATAGCATTGATGGGTGTGACGGGAATAGCATTGATGGGTGTGATGGGGAATAGCATTGATGGGTGTGATGGGGAATAGCATTGATGGGTGTGATGGGGAATAGCATTGATGGGTGTGACGGGAATAGCATTGATAGGTGTGACGGGAATAGCATTGATAGGTGTGACGGGAATAGCATTGATAGGTGTGACGGGGAATAGCATTGATGGGTGTGATGGGGAATAGCATTGATGGGTGTGATGGGGAATAGCATTGATGGGTGTGATGGGGAATAGCATTGATAGGTGTGATGGGGAATAGCATTGATGGGTGTGATGGGGAATGGCATTGATGGGTGTGACGGGAATAGCATTGATGGGTGTGACGGGAATAGCATTGATGGGTGTGACGGGAATAGCATTGATAGGTGTGACGGGAATAGCATTGATGGGTGTGATGGGGAATAGCATTGATGGGTGTGACTGGGGAATAGCATTGATGGGTGTGATGGGGAATAGCATTGATAGGTGTGATGGGGAATAGCATTGATAGGTGTGATGGGGAATAGCATTGATAGGTGTGATGGGGAATAGCATTGATGGGTGTGATGGGGAATAGCATTGATAGGTGTGATGGGGAATAGCATTGATGGGTGTGATGGGGAATAGCATTGATGGGTGTGACGGGAATAGCATTGATAGGTGTGATGGGGAATAGCATTGATAGGTGTGATGGGGAATAGCATTGATGGGTGTGACGGGAATAGCATTGATAGGTGTGATGGGGAATAGCATTGATGGGTGTGATGGGGAATAGCATTGATGGGTGTGATGGGGAATAGCATTGATGGGTGTGACGGGGAATAGCATTGATGGGTGTGACGGGAATAGCATTGATGGGTGTGACGGGGAGTAAGATCGCTTTGTGAAGGATCTGACAAATCCTTGCTGTTGAAGAGAGGGAGAGAGAAAATAGAAAACTGTAAACTAGTTAGCCTGTCATCGGGAAAATGCTGGAATTCATTATTGGAGAAAGACGGGGGGGTGGGGGGGTAGAGAAAATGATAATTGATTAGGAAAAGTCAACTAGGCGTAATGAAAGTGAAATAGTATTCAACAATTCTGCTGAGGGGTTATTGAGGTTCGAACTAGCAGGGTAGATGAGGGGAAACCAGTTGATGTAGCTTATTTGGATTTTCAACAAAAAAATATTTGATAAGGTGCCATCATTTTACAGGTAAATCTCACTTTTACAGGGCAGCAGTTGTTAGCACTGGGACTACGGCGCTGAGGTCCCGGGTTCGAATCCCAGCCCTGGGTCACTGTCCGTGTGGAGTTTGCATGTTCTCCCAATGTCTGCGTGGGTTTCACCCCCACAACCTCCACTGTGGGACAGCACGGTAGCACAAGTGGTTAGCAGTGTGGCTTCACAGCACCAGGTTTGATTACCGGCTTGGGTCACCTTCTGTGCGGAGTCTGCACGTTCTCCCCGTGTCTGCGTGGGTTTCCTCCCGGGTGCTCGGGTTTCCTCCCACAGTCTAAAGACGTGCAGGTTAGATGGATTGGCCATGATAAATTGCACTTAGTGACCCCTCAAAAAGGTTAGGAGGGGGTATTAGGTTACGGGGATAGGGTGGAAGTGAGGGCTTAAGTGGGTCGGTGCAGACTCGATGGGCCAAATGGCCTCTTTCTGCACTGTATGTTCTATTAAAAAAAACTAAGATGTGCAGATTAGGTGGATTGGCCACACTAAATTGCCCCTTAATTGGAAAAGAAAAATAATTGGCGACTCTAAATTTATTTATTTTTTAAAATCTCAGTTTTACCAAATTACTGGAAATGCCGGGTTTTACAGAATGAAAGTCCTTGTTATTTGGGGGATTTTTTTCCCCCCAGTTGATTAGGCTGAAACATTCCCTCACTGGAATCATTCGCTGATTCCGGTGTGTCTGGGGCTGTTTAGCTCACTGGGCTAAATCGCTGGCTTTGAAAGCAGACCAGGAGCACCATTCAATTCCCGTACCAGCCTCCCCGAACAGGCGCCGGAATGTGGCGACTAGGGGCTTTTCACAGTAACTTCATTTGAAGCCTACTCGTGACAATAAGCGATTTTCATTTCATTTTCCTGCTGTGTGAAATAAATCCATCTTTTTGTTTGACTGTCGCTGTCCTCGGATTATTTTAACTGCACAATACCAGTTTTAAGGAAAACCTGTTTTTTCCCGGGAATGAACTCCCCGACCCACGTTGTAAAAACAGGATTCTCCTGTACAAATTAAGGCTCACGGCATTGGGAGGTAATGTATTATTAGCATGGATTGAGAATTGATTAATGGACAAAAAAAATCAAAATTGGACCTGAAGGCTATAACTAGCTTCGTATCAAGGATCAGTGATTGGGTATCAGCTGTTTACAATCTATATCATGGCTTAGATGAGGGGTTTGAGTGTCATATATTCAGGTTTGTTCATAACACAAACAACAGGAGTGGATCGTGTGACACCTCAAACCTGCCCTGATGTTTATTACGATCATAGCTGATTATTTGCCTTCGATTCCGATTTACAGCCAGTTCCCATTTCCTTAGAATCCCGAAGAGGTCAAAAATCTATCTATTCCAGGCGGTACGGTGGCTCCGTGGTTAGCACTACTGCCTCACGGTGCCGGGGACCCGGGTTCGATCCCGGCTCTGGGTCACTGTCTGTGTGAGTTGATACATTCTCCCCGTGTCTGCCTGGGTTTCGCCCCCCACAACCCAAAGATGTGCAGGGTAGGTGGATAGGCTGCACTAAATTACCCCTTAAATGGAATTTGTTTTATAAAAATCTATCTATGCTAACCTTTTATTATATACGGCTAGAGATCCCTGGGTTGCGCTGATGAAACTTGACCACACCTATCTCAGCCTGCCAAAGTTTAGGGAGTAATTCGGTTTCACGCACCTGACATTTCCCGTGTTCCGGTGAACCTTGACCCCCAAGGTGTTCAATTTTTATCTCTCAAACCGGTATGTTCCAAAATCTGGCACGGGCTTAGTCCCAAGGTTGGCGGATTAATAATAATCCCGAGGTTGCCGGATTTGAGGCACTGTATGAGGTAGAGAATTCCAAAGGTTCGTGACGTGTGTGACGGAGTTTCTTGCCGCCTCGTCCTAATGATTGACTCTCTTTATTCCAAGGACGTGCCCTAAAGCTCCAGAATCCCCCAGTTGTAGGAAACAGCCTCTGTGTCTACGTTGTCAGTGTCTCAATGCGTTCAGGTAGAGAAGTAAATAAAGAGGCAAAGGGAATCTAAACGGATTTGTACATAAGTGGCAAAGGACATGGCTGATGGCCTATATTACATAGAATTTACAGTGCAGAAGGAGGCCATTTGGCCCATCGAGTCTGCACCAGCTCTTGGAAAGAGCACACTACCCAAGGTCAACACCTCCACCCTATCCCCATAACCCAGTAACCCCACCCAACACTAAGGGCAGTTTTGGACACTAAGGGCAATTTATCATGGCCAATCCACCTAACCTGCACATCTTTTGGACTGTGGGAGGAAACCGGAGCACCCGGAGGAAACCCACGCACACACGGGGAGGATGTGCAGACTCTGCACAGACAGTGACCCAAGCCGGAATTGAACCAGGGACCCTGGAGCTGTGAAGCGATTGTGCTATCCACAATGCTACCGTGCTGCCCTATATTGTGGAGTGTCCTTGAAGTCAAATCCAAGTTAACATGGTAGGTGCAGCAACCAATTAGTAAGACAAGCTAAAGAGAAAATGCTGGAAAATCTCAGCAGGTCTGGCAGCATCGGTAGGGAGGGAAAAGAGCGAACGTTTCGAGTCCGATGACTCTTTGTCAAAGCTAACAGACAGAGAAAGTGGGAAATATTTCAACTGTGGAGTGAGAATGAGAGATGAGTCATAACCACAGGAACCCAGGGAAACCTGGGTGCTAATGGCCACAGATACCAAGGGGGAAAGAGTGTTAATGGCAGTCCCCAGAGAGGATAAAAGATGTGAAAGGTCAAACAGCCGAGAAACTAACATCAGAGGGTAAACCAGTGACCGATGTAGATGTGGGGGGGGAGGGGAGAAGGGGTAAGGAAAGATGGATTAGATGGGCAGGGGGGTTAATATATATCAATGATGTGGAGATGCCGGCGTTGGACTGGGGTGAGCACAGTAAGAAGTCTTACAACACCAGGTTAAAGTCCAACAGGTTTGTTTCAAACACGAGCTTTCGGAGCAGTGCTCCGAAAGCTCGTGTTTGAAACAAACCTGTTGGACTTTAACCTGGTGTTGTAAGACTTCTTACGGTAATATATATTAAGAAAGACGAGAAAGAAAGAAATGGTGAAAGGCAGTTAAAATGAAATGGGATAAAAACAAATGGGTCAAGGTGGGGTAGAGCCAATCATCTGAAGTTGTTGAATTTGATGTTCACACCGGAAGGCTGTAGCGTGCCTAACCGGAAGATGAGATGTTGTTCCTCCAGTTTGCGTTGAGCTTCACTGGAACATTGCAGCAGGCCAAGAACAGACATGTGGGCATGGGAGCAGGGTGTTGTGTTAAAATGGCAAGCAACAGGAAGGTCAGGGTCCTGAATGCGCACAGACCGAAGATCCTCAGCAAAGCGATCACCCAGTCTGCGTTTGGTCTCTCCGATTTAGAGGAGACCACATTGGGAGCAGCGAATGCAATAGACCAGATTGAAAGAGATGCAAGTGAAACACTGCTTAACCTGGAATGTGTGTTTTGGGCAAATGTATGTTAGCCAATAATACAAAGAGATCAGAACATAAAAATAAATAGAATTATATGGGGGTCTTGGGAAGACCACATCTGGAGTAGTGTGGACCATTTTGATCTCCTTACCGACGGAGCAGGGTGAAGGTTCAGTTGCTTAATCCCTAAGAAGAGAGACTCCTCCAATGAGGGGAGATTGTGTTGATTAGGTCGATATTCCCTGGAATTTAGAGGAATGAGAAGCGAAACACAACTCTTGATGACCTGACAGGCTAGATGCTGGGGGGGGGGGGGGGGGGGGGGGGGGCGTGTTCTTCTCTTGGTCGGGGAGTCACTAGAGGTCACCAGTCTCAGAATAAGGGGTCAGCTATTTAAAATCGAGATGAGAGATTTCTTCACTCGAAGGATTTTAATTTTCTTCCCAGAAAGCTCCGAACGCTTAGTCATCGAATATACTCATGACCTGAGGTCAGGGATATGGAGAGGGTGGGGAAGGTGGCATTGAGGTCGAAGGTCGGCTGTGAGATTGCTGTAGGGGAGAGTAGGCTCGAAGGGCCAAATGGTCCCCTGTTGCTCTTTTTGAAAATTGTTTTTTTTATGATGCACTGGGGTTGGATGAAGAGGGTTGGGAGGAGATTTGTGCAGTCCAAGCCGTAGACCTGTTTGGCCAATGGCCTCTTTCTGTGCCATAACAGTCTGGAGAATTCTATACCTAATCTTGTTTTTTGTACATTTTCAGGACCGATCCTGCCACCGACCCGCAGCACACCCAGTCCAATCGACCCTGAAAGCATCCAAGTGCCTGTCAGCTACGAGCCAGACCCTGCTGACCTAGCCCTGTCCAGTATCCCGGGCCAGGAAATTTTTGACCCTCGCAAACGCAAGGTTCACGGACGAGGAACTGAAGCCTCAGCCAATGATTAAGAAAGCTCGCAAAGTCTTTGTGCCCGATGAAATGAAGGTAACTTGGGACTGGTTCAGCGAGTGGGGAGGGGGGGCACGCGAAAGCTTTTTGAGTTTCACTGTGCCGCGGTGCGAGTTTGGGCTGTTCAGCCAGTGTTATCGCCCATTGGATGGGTCCGCAGCATATGGTAATGATAGCTCTGCAGTTGTGACAGTGCTGAGTCTGGTAGCTCCGCCAGACTGCGTATGGTACTGAGGCCGATAAATCCAATGCTGATAAACAGAATCGTAGCACACGAGGCAGCTATTTGGCCAGTTTAGAAGGAGCCAGCTAGTTAGTCCCATAGCCCAGTAATTATTTCCCCTTCAAGTATAAATCCTTATAGAAATCATTATTGAATCAGCTTGCACCACGCCTTCAGGCAGCAGATACAGGAGGGAGATACAGAACCTAGTGGAGTGGTGTAGCGACAACAATCTCTCCCTCAATGCCAGCAAAACTAAAGAGCTGGTCATTGACTTCAGGAAGCAAAGTACTGCACACACCCCTGTCAGCATCAACGGGGACGAGGTAGAGATGGTTAGCAGTTTCAAATTCCTAGGGGTACACATCACGGTGCACATTTGGGCAGCATGGTAGCATTGTGGATAGCACAATTGCTCACAGCTCCAGGATCCCAGGTTTGATTCCGGCCTAGGTCACTGTCTGTGTGGAGTCTGCACGTTCTCCCCGTGTCTGCGTGGGTTTCCTCCGGGTGCTCCGGTTTCCTCCCACAGTCCAAGATGTGCAGGTTAGGTGGATTGGCCATGATAAATTGCCCTTAGTGTTGGGTGGGGTTACTGGGTTATGGGGATAGGGTGGAGGTGTTAACCTTGGGTAAGGTGCTCTTTCCAGGAGCCGGTGCAGACTCGATGGGCCGAATGGCCTCCTTCTGCACTGTAAATTCTATGATCACCAGAAATCTGTCCTGGTCCACCCACGTCGATGCTGCCACCAAGAAAGCAGAACAGCGCTGATACTTCCTCAGGAAACTAAGGAAATTCGGCAGGTCCACATTAACCCTTACCAACTTTTACAGATGCACCATAGAAAGTATCCTATCGGGCTGCATCACAGCCTGGTATGGCAACTGCTCGGCCAGGACCGCAAGAAACTTCAGAGTCGTGAACACCGCCCAGTCCATCACACAAACCTGCCTCCCATCCATTGATTCCATCTACACCTCCCGCTGCCTGGGGAAAGCAGGCAGCATAATCAAGGATCCCTCCCACCCGGCTTACTCACTCTTCCAACTACTTCCATTGGGCAGGAGAGACAGAAGTCTGAGAACACGCACAAACAGACTCAAAAACAGCTTCTTCCCACTGTCACCAGACTCCTAAACGACCCTCTTATGGACTGACCTCATTAACACTACACCCTGTATGCTTCACCCGATGATGGTTATGTAGTTACATTGTATACCTTGTGTTGCCCTATTATGTATTTTCTTTTCTTCCCTTTTCTTCCATGATCTGTTGAGCTGCTTGCAGAAAAATACTTTTCGCTGGTACACGTGACAATAAACAAATCCAATCCAATCCAGTCCGACAGACGGCAATTTTCTACAAAACATTTCCCCTCCTCCCTCCTTTAGTTATTGAGTTGATTATCTTAAATCTATGTCCTCTGGTTATTGACCAGAGAAACTATTTGTTTGTTTGCCCTATCAGAACTCATAATTATCAGCCCTCTATTATACGTCCCCTTAATCTTACCTGCTTTAAGGAGAACAATCCCAGTTTCCCCAAACCTCCCGACATAAACCCTTATCCCGTGTACCATCAGTGTGTATCGGCCTCCCAAGGCCCTGTCACGGGCATTTCCTACACGGACCCCAAGCTTATTCATGTTCTCAGCTGGGAGCCCAAATGGTAAGGACTCAACTGGGGTCCCTGGTCCTGATTGGCCACCTCAGCTTGACCATTTGCACGCGGTGGTCTTTGTCCAGCCAGTTCAATCCTGAAATAGGGCCTCTTTGGTGAGTTAGTGTTTGGTGTCTCTGGGACCACAGTTGAGGCAAAATAAAATTGAGTTGGGGGGGGGGGTGTCTTTCACTGAGTGGCGTCTGTCTCTGACTCCAGCAACTGATGATTTGAAATGAAATGAAAATCGCTTACTGTCACAAGTAGGCTTCAAAATGGGGCCTCACGGTAGCATGGTGGTTAGCATCAATGCTTCACAGCTCCAGGGTCCCAGGTTCGATTCCGGCTTGGGTCACTGTCTGTGTGGAGTCTGCACGTCCTCCCTGTGTGTGCGTGGGTTTCCTCCGGGTGCTCCGGTTTCCTCCCACAGTCCAAAGATGTGCGGTTAGGTGGATTGGCCGTGCTAAATTGCCCGTAGTGTCCTAAAAAGTAAGGTTAAGGTGGGGGTTGTTGGGTTACGGGTATAGGGTGGATACATGGGTTTGAGTAGGGTGATCATGGCTCGGCACAACATTGAGGGCCGAAGGGCCTGTTCTGTGCTGT
>NC_052163.1:5202912-5262302 GCF_902713615.1 Scyliorhinus canicula
TAGGTGTGATGGGGAATAGCATTGATGGGTGTGATGGGGAATGGCATTGATGGGGTGTGATGGGGAATACTATTGATGGGTGTGATGGGGAATAGCATTGATAGGTGTGACGGAGGTGTGACGGGGAATAGCATTGATGGGTGTGATGGGGAATAGCATTGATGGGTGTGATGGGGAATGACATTGATGGGTGTGACGGGAATAGCATTGATGGGTGTGACGGGGAATAGCATTGATGGGTGTGATGGGGAATGGCATTGATGGGTGTGATGGGGAATAGCATTGATAGGTGTTACGGGGAATAGCATTGATGGGTGTGACGGGGAATAGCATTGATGGGTGTGATGGGGAATAGCATTGATAGGTGTGATGGGGAATAGCATTGATGGGTGTGACGGGGAATAGCATTGATAGGTGTGATGGGGAATAGCATTGATGGGTGTGACGGGGAATAGCATTGATAGGTGTGATGGGGAATAGCATTGATAGGTGTGACGGGGAATAGCATTGATAGGTGTGACGGGAATAGCATTGATGGGTGTGACGGGGAATAGCATTGATGGGTGTGACGGGAATAGCATTGATAGGTGTGATGGGGAATAGCATTGATGGGTGTGACGGGAATAGCATTGATGGGTGTGATGGGGAATAGCATTGATGGGTGTGACGGGAATAGCATTGATGGGTGTGACGGGAATAGCATTGATGGGTGTGACGGGAATAGCATTGATAGGTGTGACGGGGAATAGCATTGATAGGTGTGATGGGGAATAGCATTGATGGGTGTGACGGGGAATAGCATTGATGGGTGTGACGGGGAATAGCATTGATAGGTGTGACGGGGAATAGCATTGATAGGTGTGACAGGAATAGCATTCATAGGTGTGATGGGGAATAGCATTGATAGGTGTGACGGGGAATAGCATTGATGGGTGTGATGGGGAATAGCATTGATGGGTGTGATGGGGAATAGCATTGATGGGTGTGATGGGGAATAGCATTGATGGGTGTGATGGGGAATAGCATTGATGGGTGTGACGGGAATAGCATTGATGGGTGTGATGGGGAATAGCATTGATGGGTGTGATGGGGAATAGCATTGATGGTGTGATGGGGAATAGCATTGATGGGTGTGATGGGGAATAGCATTGATGGGTGTGATGGGGAATAGCATTGATGGGTGTGATGGGGAATAGCATTGATGGGTGTGATGGGAATAGCATTGATGGGTGTGATGGGGAATAGCATTGATGGGTGTGACGGGAATAGCATTGATGGGTGTGATGGGGAATAGCATTGATGGGTGTGATGGGGAATAGCATTGATGGGTGTGATGGGGAATAGCATTGATGGGTGTGATGGGAATAGCATTGATGGGTGTGACGGGAATAGCATTGATGGGTGTGATGGGGAATAGCATTGATGGGTGTGATGGGGAATAGCATTGATGGGTGTGATGGGGAATAGCATTGATGGGTGTGACGGGAATAGCATTGATAGGTGTGACGGGAATAGCATTGATAGGTGTGACGGGAATAGCATTGATAGGTTGTGACGGGGAATAGCATTGATGGGTGTGATGGGGAATAGCATTGATGGGTGTGATGGGGAATAGCATTGATGGGTGTGATGGGGAATAGCATTGATAGGTGTGATGGGGAATAGCATTGATGGGTGTGATGGGGAATGGCATTGATGGGTGTGACGGGAATAGCATTGATGGGTGTGACGGGAATAGCATTGATGGGTGTGACGGGAATAGCATTGATAGGTGTGACGGGAATAGCATTGATGGGTGTGATGGGGAATAGCATTGATGGGTGTGACTGGGGAATAGCATTGATGGGTGTGATGGGGAATAGCATTGATAGGTGTGATGGGGAATAGCATTGATAGGTGTGATGGGGAATAGCATTGATAGGTGTGATGGGGAATAGCATTGATGGGTGTGATGGGGAATAGCATTGATAGGTGTGATGGGGAATAGCATTGATGGGTGTGATGGGGAATAGCATTGATGGGTGTGACGGGAATAGCATTGATAGGTGTGATGGGGAATAGCATTGATAGGTGTGATGGGGAATAGCATTGATGGGTGTGACGGGAATAGCATTGATAGGTGTGATGGGGAATAGCATTGATGGGTGTGATGGGGAATAGCATTGATGGGTGTGATGGGGAATAGCATTGATGGGTGTGACGGGGAATAGCATTGATGGGTGTGACGGGAATAGCATTGATGGGTGTGACGGGAATAGCATTGATGGGTGTGACGGGAATAGCATTGATAGGTGTGATGGGGAATAGCATTGATAGGTGTGATGGGGAATAGCATTGATGGGTGTGACGGGAATAGCATTGATAGGTGTGATGGGGAATAGCATTGATAGGTGTGATGGGGAATAGCATTGATGGGTGTGACGGGAATAGCATTGATGGGTGTGATGGGGAATAGCATTGATGGGTGTGATGGGGAATAGCATTGATGGGTGTGACGGGGAATAGCATTGATGGGTGTGATGGGGAATAGCATTGATGGGTGTGACGGGGAATAGCATTGATGGGTGTGATGGGGAATAGCATTGATGGGTGTGACGGGAATAGCATTGATGGGTGTGATGGGAATAGCATTGATGGGTGTGATGGGGAATAGCATTGATGGGTGTGATGGGGAATAGCATTGATGGGTGTGATGGGGAATAGCATTGATGGGTGTGATGGGGAATAGCATTGATGGGTGTGATGGAGAATAGCATTGATGGGTGTGATGGGGAATAGCATTGATGGGTGTGATGGGGAATAGCATTGATGGGTGTGACTGGGGAATAGCATTGATAGGTGTGATGGGGAATAGCATTGATGGGTGTGACGGGGAATAGCATTGATGGGTGTGATGGAGAATAGCATTGATGGGTGTGATGGGGAATAGCATTGATGGGTGTGATGGGGAATAGCATTGATGGGTGTGATGGGGAATAGCATTGATAGGTGTGATGGGGAATAGCATTGATGGGTGTGATGGGGAATAGCATTGATGGGTGTGATGGGGAATAGCATTGATGGGTGTGATGGGGAATAGCATTGATGGGTGTGACGGGGAATAGCATTGATAGGTGTGACGGGGAATAGCATTGATGGGTGTGATGGGGAATAGCATTGATAGGTGTGACGGGAATAGCATTGATGGGTGTGACGGGAATAGCATTGATAGGTGTGACGGGAATAGCATTGATAGGTGTGATGGGGAATAGCATTGATGGGTGTGATGGGGAATAGCATTGATGGGTGTGACTGGGGAATAGCATTGATGGGTGTGATGGGGAATAGCATTGATGGGTGTGATGGGGAATAGCATTGATAGGTGTGATGGGGAATAGCATTGATGGGTGTGACGGGGAATAGCATTGATAGGTGTGACGGGGAATAGCATTGATAGGTGTGATGGGGAATAGCATTGATGGGTGTGACGGGGAATAGCATTGATGGGTGTGATGGGGAATAGCATTGATAGGTGTGATGGGGAATGGCATTGATGGGTGTGACTGGGGAATAGCATTGATAGGTGTGATGGGGAATAGCATTGATGGGTGTGACGGGGAGTAAGATCGCTTTGTGAAGGATCTGACAAAACCTTGCTGTTGAAGAGAGGGAGAGAGAAAATAGAAAACTGTAAACTAGTTAGCCTGTCATCGGGAAAATGCTGGAATTCATTATTGGGGATGTGGTAACAGAATGGTTGGAAAATGATAATTGATTAGGAAAAGTCAACTAGGCGTAATGAAAGTGAAATAGTGTTCAACAATTCTGCTGCGGGGTTATTGAGGTTCGAACTAGCAGGGTAGATGAGGGGAAACCAGTTGATGTAGCTTATTTGGATTTTCAACAAAAAAATATTTGATAAGGTGCCATCATTTTACAGGTAAATCTCGCTTTTACAGGGCAGCAGTTGTTAGCACTGGGACTACGGCGCTGAGGTCCCGGGTTCGAATCCCAGCCCTGGGTCACTGTCCGTGTGGAGTTTGCATGTTCTCCCAATGTCTGCGTGGGTTTCACCCCCACAACCTCCACTGTGGGACAGCACGGTAGCACAAGTGGTTAGCACTGTGGCTTCACAGCACCAGGTTCGATTCCCGGCTGGGTCACCTTCTGTGCGGAGTCTGCACGTTCTCCCCGTGTCTGCGTGGGTTTCCTCCGGGTGCTCCGGTTTCCTCCCACAGTCTAAAGACGTGCAGGTTAGATGGATTGGCCATGATAAATTGCACTTAGTGACCCCTCAAAAAGGTTAGGAGGGGGTATTAGGTTATGGGGATAGGGTGGAAGTGAGGGCTTAAGTGGGTCGGTGCAGACTCGATGGGCCAAATGGCCTCTTTCTGCACTGTATGTTCTATTGAAAAAAACTAAGATGTGCAGATTAGGTGGATTGGCCACACTAAATTGCCCCTTAATTGGAAAAGAAAAATAATTGGCGACTCTAAATTTATTTATTTTTTAAAATCTCAGTTTTACCAAATTACTGGAAATGCCGGGTTTTACAGAATGAAAGTCCTTGTTATTTGGGGGATTTTTTTCCCCCAGTTGATTAGGCTGAAACATTCCCTCACGGGAATCATTCGCTGATTCCGGTGTGTCTGGGGCTGTTTAGCTCACTGGGCTAAATCGCTGGCTTTGAAAGCAGACCAGGAGCACCATTCAATTCCCGTACCAGCCTCCCCGAACAGGCGCCGGAATGTGGCGACTAGGGGCTTTTCACAGTAACTTCATTTGAAGCCTACTCGTGACAATAAGCGATTTTCATTTCATTTTCCTGCTGTGTGAAATAAATCCATCTTTTTGTTTGACTGTCGCTGTCCTCGGATTATTTTAACTGCACAATACCAGTTTTAAGGAAAACCTGTTTTTTCCCGGGAATGAACTCCCCGACCCACGTTGTAAAAACAGGATTCTCCGGTACAAATTAAGGCTCACGGCATTGGGAGGTAATGTATTATTAGCATGGATTGAGAATTGATTAATGGACAAAAAAAATCAAAGTTGGACCTGAAGGCTATAACTAGCTTCGTATCAAGGATCAGTGATTGGGTATCAGCTGTTTACAATCTATATCATGGCTTAGATGAGGGGTTCGAGTGTCATATATTCAGGTTTGTTCATAACACAAACAACAGGAGTGGATCGTGTGACACCTCAAACCCGCCCTGATGTTTATTACGATTATAGCTGATTATTTGCCTTCGATTCCGATTTACAACCAGTTCCCATTTCCTTCGAATCCCGAAGAGGTCAAAAATCTATCTATTCCAGGCGGTACGGTGGCTCCGTGGTTAGCACTACTGCCTCACGGTGCCGGGGACCCGGGTTCGATCCCGGCTCTGGGTCACTGTCTGTGTGGAGTTGATACATTCTCCCCGTGTCTGCGTGGGTTTCGCCCCCACAACCCAAAAATGTGCCGGGTAGGTGGATAGGCTGCACTAAATTGCCCCTTAAATGGAATTTGTTTTATAAAAATCTATCTATGCTAACCTTTTATTATATACGGCTAGAGATCCCTGGGTTGCGCTGATGAAACTTGACCACACCTATCTCAGCCTGCCAAAGTTTAGGGAGTAGTTCGGTTTCACGCACCTGACGTTTCCCGTGTTCCGGTGAACCTTGACCTCCAAGGTGTTCAATTTTTATCTCTCAAACCGGTATGTTCCAAAATCTGGCACGGGCTCAGTCCCAAGGTTGGCGGATTAATAATAATCCCGAGGTTGCCGGATTTGAGGCACTATATGAGGTAGAGAATTCCAAAGGTTCGTGACGTGTGTGACGGAGTTTCTTGCCGCCTTGTCCTAATGATTGACTCTTTATTCCGAGGACGTGCCCTAAAGCTCCAGAATCCCCCAGTTGTAGGAAACAGCCTCTGTGTCTACGTTGTCAGTGTCTCAATGAGATCAGGTAGAGAAGTAAATAAAGAGGCAAAGGGAATCTAAACGGATTTGTACATAAGTGGCAAAGGACATGGCTGATGGCCTATGTTGTGGGGAATTGTGGAGTGTCCTTGAAGTCAAATCCAAGTTAACATGGTAGGTGCAGCAACCAATTAGTAAGACAAACTAAAGAGAAAATGCTGGAAAATCTCAGCAGGTCTGGCAGCATCTGTAGGGAGGGAAAAGAGCGAACGTTTCGAGTCCGATGACTCTTTGTCAAAGCTAACAGACAGAGAAAGTGGGAAATATTTCAACTGTGGAGTGAGAATGCAGCGCCGGCCCTAGGGTTGCTGGCGCCCCGGGCAAGCTGAACTTCGGCGCCCTTGGGGGGCGGGGGGCGGGGGGGGGGGGGTGAGGGGGGGGGGTGAGGGGGGGGGGCCGAGGGGGGGCGGGGCCGAGGAGGGGCGGGGGGGCGGACCCGAGGAGGGGCGGACCCGAGCGGGGGGCGGGGGGGTACCGAGGGGGGGGGGAGCGGACCGAGCGGGGGGGGGGCGGACCGAGGGGGGGGGGGGCAGACCGAGGGGGGGGGGCAGACCGAGGGGGGGGGGGCAGACCGAGGGGGGGGGGCGGACCGAGCGGGGGGGGGGCCGCCCTGGGGGAGGGCGGCCACCGCGCATGCGCTGGTTGGCACCGGCCCAACTGCGCATGCGCGGGACCCGAGTCTCTGGCGCCCCCTAGCACATGGCGCCCCGGGCGACTGCCCGAGTTGCCGGTGCCTTGAGCCGGCCCTGTGAGAATGAGAGATGAGTCATAGCCAGAGAAACCCAGGGAAACCTGGGTGCTAATGGCCACAGATACCAAGGGGGAAAGAGTGTTAATGGCAGTCCCCAGAGAGGATAAAAGATGTGAAAGGTCAAACAGCAGAGAAACTAACATCAGAGGGTAAACTAGTGACCGATGTAGATGTGGGGGGGGGGGGGGGGGGAAGGGGTAAGGAAAGATGGATTAGATGGGCAGGGGGGTTAATATATATCAATGATGTGGAGATGCCGGCGTTGGACTGCGGTGAGCACAGTAAGAAGTCTTACAACACCAGGTTAAAGTCCAACAGGTTTGTTTCAAACACGAGCTTTCGGAGCGCTGCTCCGAAAGCTCGTGTTTGAAACAAACCTGTTGGACTTTAACCTGGTGTTGTAAGACTTCTTACGGTAATATATATTAAGAAAGACGAGAAAGAAAGAAATGGTGAAAGGCAGTTAAAATGAAATGGGATAAAAATAAATGGGTCGAGGTGGGGTAGAGCTGAACATCTGAAGTTGTTGAATTTGATGTTCACACCGGAAGGCTGTAGCGTGCCTAACCGGAAGATGAGATGTTGTTCCTCCAGTTTGCGTTGAGCTTCACTGGAACATTGCAGCAGGCCAAGAACAGACATGTGGGCACGGGAGCAGGGTCTTGTGTTAAAATGGCAAGTAACAGGAAGGTCAGGGTCCTGAATGCGCACAGACCGAAGATGCTCAGCAAAGCGATCACCCAGTCTGCGTTTGGTCTCTCCGATTTAGAGGAGACCACATTGGGAGCAGCGAATGCAATAGACCAGATTGAAAGAGATGCAAGTGAAACACTGCTTAACCTGGAATGTGTGTTTTGGGCAAATGTATGTTAGCCAATAATACAAAGAGATCAGAACATAAAAATAAATAGAATTATATGGGGGTCTTGGGAAGACCACATCTGGAGTAGTGTGGACCATTTTGATCTCCTTACCGACGGAGCAGGGTGAAGGTTCAGTTGCTTAATCCCTAAGAAGAGAGACTCCTCCAATGAGGGGAGATTGTGTTGATTAGGTCGATATTCCCTGGAATTTAGAGGAATGAGAAGCGAAACACAACTCTTGATGACCTGACAGGCTAGATGCTGGGGGGGGGGGGGGGGGGGGGGGGGGGGGGGCGTGTTTCTCTTGGTCGGGGAGTCACTAGAGGTCACCAGTCTCAGAATAAGGGGTCAGCTATTTAAAATCGAGATGAGAGATTTCTTCACTCGAAGGATTTTAATTTTCTTCCCAGAAAGCTCCGAACGCTTAGTCATCGAATATACTCGTGACCTGAGGTCAGGGATATGGAGAGGGTGGGGAAGGTGGAATTGAGGTCGAAGGTCGGCTGTGAGATTGCTGTAGGGGAGAGTAGGCTCGAAGGGCCAAATGGTCCCCTGTTGCTCTTTTTGAAAATTGTTTTTTTTTATGATGCACTGGGGTTGGATGAAGAGGGTTGGGAGGAGATTTGTGCAGTCCAAGCCGTAGACCTGTTTGGCCAATTGGCCTCTTTCTGTGCCATAACAGTCTGGAGAATTCTATACCTAATCTTGTTTTTTGTACATTTTCAGGACCGATCCTGCCACCGACCCGCAGCACACCCAGTCCAATCGACCCTGAAAGCATCCAAGTGCCTGTCAGCTACGAGCCAGACCCTGCTGACCTAGCCCTGTCCAGTATCCCGGGCCAGGAAATTTTTGACCCTCGCAAACGCAAGTTCACGGACGAGGAACTGAAGCCTCAGCCAATGATTAAGAAAGCTCGCAAAGTCTTTGTGCCCGATGAAATGAAGGTAACTTGGGACTGGTTCAGCGAGTGGGGAGGGGGGGCACGCGAAAGCTTTTTGAGTTTCACTGTGCCGCGGTGGGAGTTTGGGCTGTTCAGCCAGTGTTATCGCCCATGGGATGGGTCCGCAGCATATGGTGATGATAGCTCTGCAGTTGTGACAGTGCTGAGTCTGGTAGCTCCGCCAGACTGCGTATGGTACTGAGGCCGATAAATCCAAAAGGCCCTTGGGTCCAATGCTGATAAACAGAATCGTAGCACACGAGGCAGCTATTTGGCCAGTTTAGAAGGAGCCAGCTAGTTAGTCCCATAGCCCAGTAATTATTTCCCCTTCAAGTATAAATCCTTATAGAAATCATTATTGAATCAGCTTGCACCACGCCTTCAGGCAGCAGATACAGGAGGGAGATACAGAACCTAGTGGAGTGGTGCAGCGACAACAATCTCTCCCTCAATGCCAGCAAAACTAAAGAGCTGGTCATTGACTTCAGGAAGCAAAGTACTGCACACACCCCTGTCAGCATCAACGGGGACGAGGTAGAGATGGTTAGCAGTTTCAAATTCCTAGGGGTACACATCACGGTGCACATTTGGGCAGCATGGTAGCATTGTGGATAGCACAATTGCTTCACAGCTCCAGGATCCCAGGTTTGATTCCGGCCTAGGTCACTGTCTGTGTGGAGTCTGCACGTTCTCCCCGTGTCTGCGTGGGTTTCCTCCGGGTGCTCCGGTTTCCTCCCACAGTCCAAAGATGTGCAGGTTAGGTGGATTGGCCATGATAAATTGCCCTTAGTGTTGGGTGGGGTTACTGGGTTATGGGGATAGGGTGGAGGTGTTAACCTTGGGTAAGGTGCTCTTTCCAGGAGCCGGTGCAGACTCGATGGGCCGAATGGCCTCCTTCTGCACTGTAAATTCTATGATCACCAGAAATCTGTCCTGGTCCACCCACGTCGATGCTGCCACCAAGAAAGCAGAACAGCGCCGATACTTCCTCAGGAAACTAAGGAAATTCGGCAGGTCCACATTAACCCTTACCAACTTTTACAGATGCACCATAGAAAGTATCCTATCGGGCTGCATCACAGCCTGGTATGGCAACTGCTCGGCCCAGGACCGCAAGAAACTTCAGAGTCGTGAACACCGCCCAGTCCATCACACAAACCTGCCTCCCATCCATTGATTCCATCTACACCTCCCGCTGCCTGGGGAAAGCAGGCAGCATAATCAAAGACCCCTCCCACCCGGCTTACTCACTCTTCCAACTACTTCCATTGGGCAGGAGAGACAGAAGTCTGAGAACACGCACAAACAGACTCAAAAACAGCTTCTTCCCCGCTGTTACCAGACTCCTAAACGACCCTCTTATGGACTGACCTCATTAACACTACACCCTGTATGCTTCACCCGATGATGGTTATGTAGTTACATTGTATACCTTGTGTTGCCCTATTATGTATTTTCTTTTCTTCCCTTTTCTTCCATGATCTGTTGAGCTGCTTGCAGAAAAATACTTTTCGCTGGTACACATGACAATAAACAAATCCAATCCAATCCAGTCCGACAGACGGCAATTTTCTACAAAACATTTCCCCTCCTCCCTCCTTTAGTTATTGAGTTGATTATCTTAAATCTATGTCCTCTGGTTATTGACCAGAGAAACTATTTGTTTGTTTGCCCTATCAGAACTCATAATTATCAGCACCTCTATTATACGTCCCCTTAATCTTACCTGCTTTAAGGAGAACAATCCCAGTTTCCCCAAACTCCCGACATAACCCTTATCCCGTGTACCATCAGTGTGTATCGGCCTCCCAAGGCCCTGTCACGGGCATTTCCTACACGGACCCCAAGCTTTATTTCATGTTCTCAGCTGGGAGCCCAAATGGTACAGGACTCAACTGGGGTCCCTGGTCCTGATTGGCCACCTTCAGCTTGACCATTTGCACGCGGGATGGTCTTTGTCCAGCCAGTTCAATCCTGAAATAGGGCCTCTTTGGTGAGTTAGTGTTTGGTGTCTCTGGGACCACAGTTGAGGCAAAATAAAATTGAGTTGGGGGGGGGGGGGGGTCTTTCACTGAGTGGCGTCTGTCTCTGACTCCAGCAACTGATGATTTGAAATGAAATGAAAATCGCTTACTGTCACAAGTAGGCTTCAAAATGGGGCCTCACGGTAGCATGGTGGTTAGCATCAATGCTTCACAGCTCCAGGGTCCCAGGTTCGATTCCCGGCTGGGTCACTGTCTGTGTGGAGTCTGCACGTCCTCCCTGTGTGTGCGTGGGTTTCCTCCGGGTGCTCCGGTTTCCTCCCACAGTCCAAAGATGTGCGGGTTAGGTGGATTGGCCATGCTAAATTGCCCGTAGTGTAAGGTTAATGGGGGGATTGTTGGGTTACGGGTATACGGGTTACGTGGGTTTAAGTAGGGTGATCATTGCTCGGCACAACATCGAGGGCTGAAGGGCCTGTTCTGTGCTGTACTGTTCTATGTAAAATGAAGTTATTGTGAAAAGCCCTTAGTCGCCACATTCCGGCGCCTGTTCGGGGAGGCTGGTACGGGAATTGAACGGTGCTCCTGGTCTGCCTTGGTTTGCTTTCAAAGCCAGCTCTTTAGCCCTGTGCTAAACCAGCCGCTGATTTAACGTCAACAGCGTCCGAGCAGTACTCCCTCCCAGCGTTGCTGAGATGTTTAAGAAGATTACTGTGAGCTGCTGATTCTCTGATACATGTGATTTCCAAATACTGTTAAGTTTCCTTCAGGTCAGGATTAAGGGATTTGATTTCTATTTGGTGAAATGTGGAAAGACGCGGGCTGTGGGAGTAAAATTGATTAGGTCTGGGGAAAGAACAATAAAATTGCATGAGAGTGTAGTGAGAGCTTGCTTCCACATGGAATGGTTTGAGGGGGAAGGGGATCGCAGGATCGGGAGCAGCGTGTAGAGTAGGAGGAGGTGGCCAGAATGGAATATAAATGCTACCCAAGTCCCCTTCCCCCCCTGTCCCGCCCCCTCCCCCCCAATGAGACTGCCTGTCTGCATGGACGCAAGTGTCCACCTGCGCAGGCCTCATCCATATGCAAATCGACCAATTCCTGTGCTGTCGATTCTCCGCAATATTAAAGAGCGAATAAAATAAAGTGGATTGAATCCAGTATGATTTATGGTACATTATGTTCGTCTTTCTCAAGTTGTCCTAACTGTGCAGACACTCAGTCAGTCAGTCGTCTGTTTCACATGAGCAAAACATGAAAGATAACATTAAGATGAGAGGAGGAGAAATATCTTCACACCGAGGGTGGTGAAGCTGTGGAATTCTCCGCCACAGGAAGGCTGTAGAGGCCAAATCACTGAATATATTTAATTGGGGAATAGATTCCAGTCAGTAAAGGCATCAAGGGGGGGTGGGGGGGGGGGGGGGGGGGGGGGGGGGGGGGTGTGGAGGTGGGCGGGGGGGAGCGCAGGAGTGTGGCGTGGAGATAGAGAATTGGCCATGATCACATTGAATAGTGGAGCCCGAATGGCCTAATCTCCTATTTGCTAAGCTTCTGTTTTGGGTGTTTACGCATTAGTCTGTGGCTCTGTACAAATACAGAACACATCCGGCAAAGGGAAGCGATTTATTCTCCATCTGGGACTTTTATCTGTGTCTCAGTCCTGTGACCTGTGTGGATTGTGTTCCCTTTGTCACAGAATCTGACCAATTTTGTTATTTATTTATTATAAATTTAGAGTATTCAATTCATTTTATTCAATTAAGGGGCAATTTAGCACGGTGGCACAGTGGGTTAGCCCTGCTGCCTCACGCCGCTGAGGTCCCAGGTTCGATCCCGGCTCTGGGTCAGTGTCCGTGTGGAGTTTGGACATTCTCCCCGTGTCTGCGTGGGTTTCGCCCCCACAACCCAAAGATGTGCAGGGTAGGTGGATTGGCCATGCTAAATTACCCCTTAATTGGAAAAAATGAATTGGGTACTCTAAATTCATTAGAAAAAAGGGCAATTTAGCCTGACCAAGCCACCCACCCTGCACATCTTTGGGTTGTGGGGGTGAAACCCACGCAGACACGGGGAGAATGTGCAAACTCCACACGGACAGTGACCCAGGGCAGGGATCGAACCTGGGACCTCGGCGCCATGAGGCAGCAGTGCTAACCACTGCGCCACCATACTGCCCATGACCAATTTTGTTATGGGAGAGTGTGCGCTTATCCTCTGGAGCACCTGTGACGGGCAGAGCATGCACACAAATAGTGTCAATCGCCTGAGGGAATGTGCCGCGACTTCCTTTCATTTACCTCCATTGTGGGGCAGAAACGTTTGCATATGGATGAGGCCTGTGCAGGTGGACACTTGCGTCCATGCAGACAGGCAGTCTCATTGGGGGGGAGGGGGCGGGACAGGGGGGGGAAGGGGACTTGGGTGTGGGTACAAACTGGGAATAGAGTATGAGCAGGCCACCGATCTACAACCACCACCGCTCTGCGCATGCGCGCAGGGCAAAGGTCAGCACCTCCACCCCTTTAATATCTCTCCCTCCTTTTACTAAGTCTAACATCCATCCCTGTTTAATTCAATCTACGAGCAGGATGAAAAATACTGGGCACGGCGCAGGAAAAATAACATGGCAGCCAAGCGATCGCGGGACGCCCGAAGGCTCAAGGAGAACCAGATCGCCATTCGTGCGGCATTCCTGGAGAAAGAGAACTCGGCCCTGCGTCAGGAAGTGGCTGACCTTCGGAAAGAGCTGAGCAGGTGCAAGAACATCCTGTCGAAGTATGATGTCTGATGCAAGCCCCCTGTGGGCACTGACACTGAACAGACTCGAGGTGGACGAGTGTCCTCCTCTTTCAGGTGGCACTCGCCAACCCCCATCGTTCCCTACCACTCCCACCCCCTCCGTCCCCACGCCTAACGTTCCGCCGCCGAATACTGGAAGAGGGACTGACGGACTTTGTACATTTTGATTCCACACGAGCGAAGCCTTGCCTCACTTTTTTCCAAACGGGCCCTGTATTTTTTACCTGAAATGAAATATTGCGGTAGAATTGCGGGATTGCTGATCCACCACCCTTCTCTCCCTTTCAAATCCAACTTTCTCTTCCCTTTTCCCCCCTTCCACCCCATCAAAAACGATTTATCAAATATTATATTTCTCGTTTTTAAAGAAAAGAACTGTTACCAGGACGTCACTCGGTTTATCGATCACCAGAATGCAATTCACCTGGAACTGTCGGCATCTCGACTGTTTCCTGGACTTTGACTGAAGCTTCTGGAAGTCTAACCCCGCCCCTCCTTCCCCAACCCCCCCCCCCCCCCCCCCCCCCCCCCCCCCCCCCTCCAAGATAATGCATCCTCTGAGGTGATTATATCTCATTTAGATTTTTTTTGTTAATTGTATTTCCATTTTTCTGTGATGTATTTCTAATGTGTTCCTGAGAGTGAAGCGGCGATTTGCATTGTTGGCGGGCCACCTCCTTCCTTTCAAGTGCATGCTTGTTTATAAAAGCTCAATAACTTCCTGTACTTCTTACTTCGGCCTCTCGACACAGAGCTTGTGTGCTCTGGTCTCCCCCCCCCAAGTGTAGGGAGGGTATGGCGTGTTAGGCTTGGCTTTTTTAGTCTTTCTAACTGAGAGCAATAACTGTAATTTGACGTCAGTTAAGGCAAGTGATCTATGTGCAGGTGGAGGGCCTTGGGCGCGCAGCCTGAGGCACAAAGCAGGCCCTGGAGCCTGGGTGTACCCTGAGAACGTGAAAGAGGACCTTTGCTTACCCCAACTCGGAACGTGTGTGTAAAGGTTTGAGCTCTCCGCTGAATTTCGAGCTTGTTATCGTCGCCTGCAAGATAACCCGAGGGCTCCCAAGGCTGAATAGCCTACCGTTGCAAGGCCCGGTTGTGGAAGGCTCAGCCTGCCCTGAGAACCCCGGGACCTCCAGCAAGAATCAACATCAAATGGATGGTCCCAAAGATCTTTTTCTCCTTTCTTTTAATGTACAATCAATTTGGGTTTGAATGGTCATTTCGATATGTGGATATTTTCGGATGAATGTAGCGATCGTTGGTACAGATTTATCAGAGATAATGGTGTTGCCATATATGGTGGTTAATCCCTGTTTGTACCTGTTTTCTGGCCACCAAAACAAGAGATATTCTATATGATAACATTTATAGAGAGAATTATAAAGGTCCTTTTTTGTACAGTATTTTTGAATGGAATACTGACGACTATTTTAAGAAATAAAATTATATTATATATAGTGTATATTATAAAGAGACGTATAGATGACAGCAGTATATTTCACTTTTCAATTGACCGCGAGAGAGAGCGAGGGACTTTGAGATAAATGTTTAGATATTTGGGCAGGTGCTTGTATTTTTTCAAAGTTAAAGCTGTCCTTCGTTATTTTCTTGACAGAGTATTTTTAAAAAGCAGTTCGCATTCAGCAAGGACGCACAGCAAAAATCTGATCTCTGTCAGTGTCTACAGGATGGTTGATTTGGGTACTGGACTAATGTCACAGTGATACAGTAAGATTTGGGTCAGTGTATCTATCTGCTCTGGGAGTGTTTGATGGGGACAGTGTAAAGGGAGCTTTACTCTGTATCTAATCCCGTGCTGTACCTGTCCTGGGAGTGTTTGATGGGGACAGTGTAGAGGGAGCTTTACTCTGTATCTAATCCCGTGCTGTACCTGTCCTGGGAGTGTTTGATGGGGACAGTGTAGAGGGAGCTTTACTCTGTATCTAACCCCGTGCTGTACCTGTCCTGGGAGTGTTTGATGGGGACAGTGTAGAGGGAGCTTTACTCTTAATCTAACCCCGTGCTGTACCTGTCCTGGGAGTGTTTGATGGGGACAGTGTAGAGGGAGCTTTACTCTGTATCTGAGCCCATGCTGTACCTGTCCTGGGAGTGTTTGATGGGGACAGTGTAGAGGGAGCTTTACTCTGTATCTAACCCCGTGCTGTACCTGTCCTGGGAGTGTTTGATGGGGACAGTGTAGAGAGAGCTTTACTCTGTATCTAACCCTGTGCTGTACCTGTCCTGGGAGTGTTTGATGGGGACAGTGTAGAGGGAGCTTTACTCTGTATTTAGCCCCGTGCTGTACCTGTCCTGGGAGTGTTTGATGGGGACAGTATAGAGGGAGCTTTTCTCTGTATTTAACGTCATGCTGTACCTGTCCTGGGAGTGTTTGATGGGGACAGTTTAGAGGGAGCTTTACTCTGTATCTAACCCTGTGCTGTACCTGTCCTGGGAGTGTTTGATGGGGACAGTGTAGAGGGAGCTTTACTCTGTATCTAACCCTGTGCTGTACCTGTCCTGGGAGTGTTTGATGGGGACAGTGTAGAGGCAGCTTTACTCTGTATCTAACCCCGTGCTGTACCTGTCCTGGGAGTGTTTGATGGGGACAGTGTAGAGAGAGCTTTACTCTGTATCTAATCCCATGCTGTGCCTGTCCTGGGAGTGTTTGATGGGGACAGTGTAGAGAGAGCTTTACACTGTATCTAACCTCGTGCTGTACCTGTCCTGGGAGTGTTTGATGGGGACAGTGTAGAGGGAGTTTTACTGTGTATCTCACCACGTGCTGTACCTGTCCTGGGAGTGTTTGATGGGGACAGCGTAGAGGGACCTTTACTCTGTATCTAACCCCGTGCAGTACCTGTCCAGGGAGTGTTTGATGGGGACAGTGTAGAGGGAGCTTTACTCTGTATCTAACCCTGTGCTGTACCTGTCCTGGGAGTGTTTGATGGGGACAGTGTAGAGGGAGCTTTACTCTGTATCTAACCCTGTGCTGTACCTGTCCTGGGAGTGTTTGATGGGGACAGTGTAGAGGGAGCTTTACTCTGTATCTAACCCCGTGCTGTACCTGTCCTGGGAGTGTTTGATGGGGACAGTGTAGAGGGAGCTTTACTCTGTATCTAACCCCGTGCTGTACCTGTCCTGGGAGTGTTTGATGGGGACAGTGTAGAGGGAGCTTTACTCTGTATCTAACTCCGTGCTGTACCTGTCCTGGGAGTGTTTGATGGGGACAGTGTAGAGGGAGCTTTACTCTGTATCTAACCCTGTGCTGTACCTGTCCTGGGAGTGTTTGATGGGGACAGTGTAGAGGGAGCTTTACTCTGTATCTAACCCTGTGCTGAATCTGTCTTGTCCTGAGGAAGTGCCTGAAAGTAACCAAATGGAAAAGTAACATGTCCCATTCGCTGACGTCACTCACCCTGATTAAAGCAGCGACAGTGCTGCTCCTAGCCTGGTGCTATGGTTGGACTTCATAACAATGAATTTCGAAGTTTAGGCCTTGACCTGTGCTGAAGTATTTGATTGAGAGCCGGGGGGGGGGGGGGGGTAGAACTGCACCAATGACACAATGTTGGTCTGTTGTCAATTACAAAACTACCAGGTGGGTAAACAAATGGAGCAAGTGTCATGTTCAACACACCTGCACTTAAACACAGTGAATTTGAAGATAAAAAGCACGTTGGGAATTTTTTATTGGGGGGGGGGGGGGGGGCGGGGGCGATGGTGATCACCATAGAAAAGAGAAACATTTTGGTGTGCCCCCCAATTGGAAATGGCGCAGTCAGGCTGGGGAAACCCCAGTGGGAATGATCGAGAACTGCAAGCAAAGAGTTTAGCCGTATTCGCTGCCCATAGAAAGTGGCAAATAGGATCTGATGCAGTGTCCCAACCTTTAATCTGGCAAATGCTGACCCGCCCATACCACCTATCACAGAATTTACAGTGCAGAAGGAGGCCATTCGGCCCATCGAGTTTGCACCGGCTCTTGGAAGGAGCACCCTACTTAAGCCCCATAACCCCATAACCCAGTAACCCCACCCAACACGAAGGGCAATTTTGGACACTAAGGGGCAATTGATCATGGCCAATCCACCTAACCTGCACATCTTTGGGCTGTGGGAGGAAACCGGAGCACCCGGAGGAAACCCACGCAGAGAACGTGCAGACTCTGCACAGCCAGTGACCCAAGCCGGAATCGATCCTGGGACCCTGGAGCTGTGAAGCACTTGTGCTAACCACCATGCTATGGTGTTGCCCCACTTCCTGCACTTCCTGGTTTGATAGCACAGCATCAAAGGAGGCTGAGGGATTTGTTAGATTTTAACTTCCCTGATTAACTGGGGCGGAAGGTTTGGTGGTGCAGTGGTCATGTCCAAATATTGGGATTAGGTACCTGGGTCCAAGTCCCATTTGATGGTGTCCATAACCCGGCTGCATTTACATTGGCCTGTGAATCCTTCCAATACTCCCAGCATTGGGGGGGGGTTCCTGGTCAATCAGACTGCAGAAGGCAACTGCAGACCCCTGCAGTACTTTGCCAAACACAATCATCGGCCAATCGAAGGGAAGTCCATGTTTGCCAGCATCCTCTTGGGGCCCAGTACCTGGAGGAGGATTAACCGCCGAGATTTGATCAACTGGCAGTAAAAGCACATTTGGTCTCGACCACCGTTTTATTTCCAACCTTTGCAGAATTGTATTTGTGACTTCGACACTCCTTGCCCACTCCTCACAGTTTTGAACAGAAATGTCACTGAATTTGTCTTGCGGCCAATAATTAGCCTTGCATGAGGAAGGAGGTGTGACTCGCTACCTCAATATTGGCGAAAGTTTGGGGAGGGGGTGGGGAGACGGGTTCAGGGATTGTACAGGTGGGTGCAGAGATGTGCATTCTTTACATTAAAATAGGATTTGCATATTTAAAAATGAGTAATTGTGGATGTTCAAAGCGATGAAATAAAAACCGAAAACGTTGGCAATGCCCAGTAGATCTCGACGGGTGCAGACACTGAGAAATTCTACCCTGCGTTTCCAGCCGTCTGTTGTGTTTTTACATTGTTTAATTATATATTTAGTCATCTGTCACAATGACTGAGCATATCTGTGAGAGCTTCCAGTCCAAACGTGCAGACTGTCTGGTCGAATGGCTTCAGGTTTACTAATGTTTAATAATTTTACAAATTTAAAGGTTTTATTTTGCGGTGGAAGGATATTTTTTTCCGCAAAAGAGATCAACCATTGTATTACTGGCAACACGGTGAGGCGATTCGGTTAAAGGCCAAGAACTAGAATTTCTTTCAGTTGTTTCTGCCTGGGATTGGATGTACAGCCTGGCCCCAGCTATCTGTATTTGTAAAAGTGTTGAATAAATTCTTTGGCTGGCTTCACGGACGCTGAAATGTTTATTTCCTCCTTCGACAATGGCGGCTTGCCTGATGTGACCACCGGATCTTTCAATCTCTTGCTCAGGGACATTTAGAATGTGAAACACGCTCTCCCCGGGCACCAAAACACCCCCACCCCCCGCACCGAGATCACCCCCCCCCCCCCCCCCCCGCACCAAGATCATACCCTGGGCAACAAGACCACCGCACCGAGATCACCCCCCCCCCCCCACCGCACCGAGATCACCCCCAGGCAACAAACCCCCCCCCCCTGCACTGAGATCCGCCCCCCCCCCGCCACCGCACCGAGATCACCCCCCCCCCCCCCCCCCAGGCAACAAAACCCCCCCATATTTTTTTACATAGAATTTACAGTGCAGAAGGAGGCCATTCGGCCCATCGAGTCTGCACCGGCTCCTGGAAAGAGCACCCTACCCAAGGTCAACAACTCCACCCTATCCCCATAACCCAGTAACCCCACCCAATACCAAGGGCAATTTATCATGGCCAATCCACCTAACCCGCACATCTTTGGACTGTGGGAGGAAACCGGAGCACCCAGAGGAAACCCACGCACACACAGGGAGGATGTGCAGACTCCGCACAGACAGTGACCCAAGCCGGAATCGAACCTGGGACCCTGGAGCTGTGAAGCGATTGTGCTATCCACAATGCTACCGTGCTGCCCTTGATGAGCAGCTGAGATAAACCATTTAAAATTTCCACATGGAAGCAGATCTGGTCAAATGTTGGCCACATTGCGCCCCTTGCTGTTGTAATATTGCATTCCCCATGAGAAATGATAGAAAAAAGTTCCCAATGTCCCCTGCAGCCAGTGTGGTAATTATTGTGTGTGTTCCCTGTCGCACTGTGGGAAACGCTGCAATCAATGTGCTCACAACAACATCTCACAAACCACATTAAAATAATGATTAGATAATCTGTTTTATAATGTTGGTTAAGGAATAAATGGGGGCCAGAACACTGCATGAACTTCCCACTCGGATCTTTAACATTCACCTGAAAGGGATGGCAAGGCCTCAGTTTAACCTTTACTCTGAAAGATAGCACAGCACTCCCTCAGTACTGACCCTCTGACAGTGCAGCACTCCCTCAGTACTGACCCTCTGACAGTGCGGCACTCCCTCAGTACTGACCCTCTGACAGTGCGGACTCCCTCAGTACTGACCCTCTGACAGTGCAGCACTCCCTCAGTACTGACCCTCTGACAGTGCAGCACTCCCTCAGTACTGACCCTCTGACAGTGCGGCACTCCCTCAGTACTGACCCTCTGACAGTGCAGCACTCCCTCAGTACTGACCCTCTGACAGTGCGGCACTCCCTCAGTACTGACCCTCTGACAGTGCGGCACTCCCTCAGTACTGACCCTCTGACTGTGCGGCACTCCCTCAGTACTGACCCTCTGACAGTGCGGCACTCCCTCAGTACTGACCCTCTGACTGTGCGGCACTCCCTCAGCACTGACCCTCTGACTGTGCGGCACTCAGTACTGACCCTCTGACAGTGCAGCGCTCCCTCAGTACTGACCCTCTGACAGTGCGGCACTCCCTCAGTACTGACCCTCTGATAGTGCAGCATTCCCTCAGTACTGACCCTCTGACAGTGCGGCACTCACTCAGTACTGACCCTCTGACAGTGCGGCACTCCCTCAGTACTGACCCTCTGACAGTGCGGCACTCCCTCAGTACTGACCCTCTAACAGTGCAGCACTCCCTCAGTACTGACCCTCTGACAGTGCGGCACTCCCTCAGTACTGACCCTCTGACAGTGCAGCACTCCCTCAGTACTGACCCTCTGACAGTGCGGCACTCCCTCAGTACTGACCCTCTGACAGTGCGGCACTCCCTCAGTACTGACCCTCTGACAGTGTAGCACTCCCTCAGTACTGACCCTCTGACAGTGCTGCACTCCCTCAGTACTGACCCTCTGACAGTGCTGCACTCCCTCAGTACTGACCCTCTGACAGTGCTGCACTCCCTCAGTACTGACCCTCTGAGTGCGGCACTCTCTCAGTACTGACCCTCTGACAGTGCAGCTCTCCCTCAGTACTGACCCTCTGACAGTGCTGCACTCCCTCAGTACTGACCCTCTGAGTGCGGCACTCCCTCAGTACTGACCCTCTGACAGTGCAGCACTCCCTCAGTACTGACCCTCTGACAGTGCGGCACTCCCTCAGTACTGACCCTCTGACAGTGCGGACTCCCTCAGTACTGACCCTCTGACAGTGCGGCACTCCCTCAGTACTGACACTCTGGCAGTGCAGCACTCCCTCAGTACTGACCCTCTGACAGTGCGGCACTCCCTCAGTACTGACCCTCTGACAGTGCAGCACTCCCTCAGTACTGACCCTCTGACAGTGCAGCACTCCCTCAGTACTGACCCTCTGACAGTGCGGCACTCCCTCAGTACTGACCCTCTGACAGTGCGGCACTCCCTCAGTACTGACCCTCTGACTGTGCGGCACTCCCTCAGCACTGACCCTCTGACTGTGCGGCACTCAGTACTGACCCTCTGACAGTGCAGCGCTCCCTCAGTACTGACCCTCTGACAGTGCGGCACTCCCTCAGTACTGACCCTCTGATAGTGCAGCATTCCCTCAGTACTGACCCTCTGACAGTGCGGCACTCACTCAGTACTGACCCTCTGACAGTGCGGCACTCCCTCAGTACTGACCCTCTGACAGTGCGGCACTCCCTCAGTACTGACCCTCTAACAGTGCAGCACTCCCTCAGTACTGACCCTCTGACAGTGCGGCACTCCCTCAGTACTGACCCTCTGACAGTGCAGCACTCCCTCAGTACTGACCCTCTGACAGTGCGGCACTCCCTCAGTACTGACCCTCTGACAGTGCGGCACTCCCTCAGTACTGACCCTCTGACAGTGTAGCACTCCCTCAGTACTGACCCTCTGACAGTGCTGCACTCCCTCAGTACTGACCCTCTGACAGTGCTGCACTCCCTCAGTACTGACCCTCTGACAGTGCTGCACTCCCTCAGTACTGACCCTCTGAGTGCGGCACTCTCTCAGTACTGACCCTCTGACAGTGCAGCTCTCCCTCAGTACTGACCCTCTGACAGTGCAGCACTCCCTCAGTACTGACACTCTGACAGTGCGGCACTCCCTCAGTACTGACCCTCTGACAGTGCGGCACTCCCTCAGTACTGACCCTCTGACAGTGCAGCACTCCCTCAGTACTGACCCTCTGACAGTGCAGCACTCCCTCAGCACTGACCCTCTGACAGTGCAGCACTCCCTCAGTACTGACCCTCTGACAGTGCAGCACTCCCTCAGTACTGACCCTCTGACAGTGCAGCACTCCCTCAGTACTGACCCTCTGACAGTGCCGCACTCCCTCAGTACTGACCCTCTGACAGTGCGGCACTCCCTCAGTACTGACCCTCTGACAGTGCCGCACTCCCTCAGTACTGACCCTCTGACAGTGCGGCACACCCTCAGTACTGACGCTCTGACAGTCCGGCACTCCCTCAGTACTGACCCTCTGACAGTGCGGCACTCCCTCAGTACTGACCCTCTGACAGTGCGGCACTCCCTCAGTACTGACCCTCTGACAGTGCGGCACTCCCTCAGTACTGACCCTCTGACAGTGCGGCACTCCCTCAGTACTGACCCTCTGACAGTGCGGCACTCCCTCAGTACTGACCCTCTGACAGTGCAGCATTCCCTCAGTACTGACCCTCTGACAGTGTGGCACTCCCTCAGTACTGACCCTCTGACAGTGCGGCACTCCCTCAGTACTGACCCTCTGACAGTGCAGCATTCCCTCAGTACTGACCCTCTGACAGTGTGGCACTCCCTCAGTACTGACCCTCTGACAGTGCAGCACTCCCTCAGTACTGACCCTCTGACAGTGCGGCACTCCCTCAGTACTGACCCTCTGACAGTGCAGCATTCCCTCAGTACTGACCCTCTGACAGTGTGGCACTCCCTCAGTACTGACCCTCTGACAGTGCGGCACTCCCTCAGTACTGACCCTCTGACAGTGCGGCACTCCCTCAGTACTAACCCTTTTGTGTGTCCGTCCAGATTATGTGAAGTCTCTGAAGTATCCACGTGTTGATGTAGGAATGTTTACCGATGATTTTTTAATGGAACACATGATATATTTAATGTACTAAAGAGATTCCAGCAAATAAATCTAATCCCATCTACAGATCTGGCTGGAATAGTTTTGTTCTTGCAGACAGCACCGTCCACAGACCAGCTTCACCCACCCCCTCCCCTCTTTCTCACTAGACTGTTTTCTTCACTGTTGCCATGGCCGACCTGACCCAGGAAGTACTTTCTCTCTTTGTCCCCGTCCCCATTGAAGTTCCTCACTGCTGGTGGGAACGCAGACCCTCGGCAATTCTGCTGGAACGCAGACCCTTGGCAATTCTGCTGGAACGCAGACCCTCGGCAATTCTGCTGGAACGCAGACCCTCGGCAATTCTGCTGGAACGCAGACCCTCGGCAATTCTGCTGGAACGCAGACCCTTGGCAATTCTGCTGGTGGGAACGCAGACCCTCGGCAATTCTGCTGGTGGGAACGCAGACCCTCGGCAATTCTGCTGGAACGCAGACCCTCGGCAATTCTGCTGGAACGCAGACCCTCGGCAATTCTGCTGGAACGCAGACCCTCGGCAATTCTGCTGGAACGCAGACCCTCGGCAATTCTGCTGGAACGCAGACCCTCGGCAATTCTGCTGGAACGCAGACCCTCGGCAATTCTGCTGGAACGCAGACCCTCGGCAATTCTGCTGGAACGCAGACCCTCGGCAATTCTGCTGGAACGCAGACCCTCGGCAATTCTGCTGGAACGCAGACCCTCGGCAATTCTGCTGGAACGCAGACCCTTGGCAATTCTGCTGGTGGGAACACAGACCCTCGGCAATTCTGCTGGTGGGAACATAGACCCTCGGCAATTCTGCTGGAACGCAGACCCTCGGCAATTCTGCTGGAACGCAGACCCTCGGCAATTCTGCTGGAACGCAGACCCTCGGCAATTCTGCTGGAACGCAGACCCTCGGCAATTCTGCTGGTGGGAACACAGACCCTCGGCAATTCTGCTGGCTAAATGCGCCAGTGCAATGCTGTTCGTCACATCATTCCTGGGGCCTCAGTGGAAGGGACAGGGAGCAGAAGATGAGCGTCAGTTGTTAGATGCCCAATTGCTGTGGAGTCTCTGACACAATGAGGAGGAGGTGGCGGCGCCGAGTTATCGAGTTGGACAATGTTCACTGTTCCCACAGATAGTGCCACTCAATATTTTGAGCACTTTTGTTTTTATTCATAGAATCTGCAGAGTGCAGAAGGAGGCCATTCGGCCCATCGAGTCTGCACCAACCCTCTAAGAACGCCCTACCTGTGCCCACTCCCCGAGGTGGGAATTGAACCCGGGTCCCTGGCGCGGTGAGGCAGCAGTGCTAACCACTGTGCCGCCCCTGTAATTCAGGGCTCCGCGACGTTCCGGCCTCCGCGACGCTCCAGTCTCCTGCTCCCGGCAGTTATGGGCCGTTATTTCCTGGGGGACAGATGACGGACATTGTGAGACACTTGGAGGTGGGTTACACGGGGGCTCTGTAACTGATGGCCTGTGTGTGTGCAGGGCACCTTCACCAAAGGGGATAATACAGGACGGGATGTAAGGAGGATGCAGGCAGACAGGTATTAATTGGCTCGAGGGGGGTGGGGTGCGGTGTGAGGGACGGGGAGTGATGCCAGGGGTACAGAGGTGGTGACTCACCCGAGTTGCCTTAAGGAGGTTGTTCACCTTCTATCGTCACTGCGTGCCAGTCCTCCTGGATAGGCCACAGTGCTCGCCACCTCTGCCTGGTCACCACACTGTTCAGGTACACTGAGGGACTTATGGGAGGAAACCGGAGCACCCGGAGGAAACCCACGCAGACACGGGGAGAACGCGGCAGACTCCACACAGACAGTGACCCAGCCGGGAATCGAAAGCAGGACCCTGACGCTGTGAAGCAACAGTGCTAACCACTGTGCTACCGTGCCAAGAAACCATGGAAGAAAAAGTGTGAGGATTGACTGGGAAAAGGGAGTTAACTGACTCTGAAGGAGGAGCGGACACTCCAGGAAGCAACCAGGAGATTCCAGCTCAGAAAGTCAGCCAGAATCTGCACAGACTTACCAGCCTAAACCCAGAGGCTGAGGATGGGTCACACCGGTTCCTAAGGGCAAAATGGAGCACGCCCTCCAAATCACAGGGTGGTGGGGGGGGGGATCTGTGTTTAGTTTGCACGTTCTCCCCGTGTCTGCGTGGGTTTCCTCCGGGTGCTCCGGTTTCCTCCCACAGTTCAGAGATGTGGGGTTAGGGGGATAGGGCGGGGGGGGGTTGGGCGTAGGTAGGGCCGGTGCACCTGATGGGCGGGCCGAATGGCCTCCTTCTGCACTGTCGAGATTCTGTGGAATGAACTCGTCAGGTGGTCCTGAATCCCATTCGCAAATAAGAGCTGGAAAGTAGGTCACTAATTCACCAAGGAATTAGCATGTGCAGACCAATCAAAATCTCAGTTGAAGAGTTCATGCCTCAATTCATAAATGCAATGCCTGAATAAAGAAATGACTTTATTAATTATACTGAAGCCTCTGAAGATTCCAATTAGTGCCATATATTGGCTATGTTCCGTTATGAGCGAGGTTACAATTTTCCACCATTACAGAACAGTGAAAACTCTGTTCTGTCAAACGCTGCAAAACATTCAATCCCTAATGTGTCCTGGTTTGTCTGATCTGGGTGAAGGGGCGGGGGGGGGGGGGGGGGGGGGAGGAGGGGTGAAACATGGAGAGAGGGTAAAATCATCCAGATTTCCAGCTGCTAGAATTACTGGGTATCTGCACCGTGTGTTACTGGGGGAGAATCAGGTTACACATGAAGTGCAGCCGCCTGTGTTTGGAGCTGCAGGGGAGCAATCCGCGACTTTCAACTTTTTTTTTTAATTTTAGAGTACCCAATTATTTTTTTTCCAATTAAGGGGCAATTTAGCACGGCCAATCCACCTGCCCTGCACATCTTTGGGTTGTGGGGGTGAGACCCATGCAAACATGGCGAGAATGTGCAAACTCCACACGGACAGTGACCCAGAGCCGGGATCGAACCTGGGACCTCGGCGCTGTGAGGCAGCAGTGCTAACCACTGTGCCACCGTGCTGCCAGCTTGAGCAAAGTATCCAAGGCTTCAGGAAAAGCATGAAAATACCTGACTTGGCCACACGGTGGTGCTGATTCTCTATCAAACTGCTCACTCAGTAGACAAGATAATAAGATAATGATCTTTATTGTCACAAGTAGGCTTACATCAACACTGCAGTGAAGTTACTGTGAAAAGCCCCTGGTCGCCACAATCTGGCGCCTGTTCGGGTACACGGAGAGAGAATTCAAAATGTCCAATTCACCTACAGCACGTCTTTCGGGACTTGTGGGAGGAAACCGGAGCACCCGGAGGAAACCCACGCACACACGGGGAGGACGTGCAGACTCCGCACAGACAGTGACCCAAGTCGGGAATCGAACCTGGGACCCTGGAGCTGTGAAGCCACCGTGCGGCACTCCCTCAGGATTCATTTGACCTAAATGTTCTGAATCAGAGGTGAGACAGCAATCTGCTGAGCCAAGATTGACACGTGTCTTTGTGATTCCGTTGTCATCTTCACACTCTCACACACGGGGAGAAGCTGTCACTGCTTTCTCCTGGTAAAGTAATAGTCACAGTTTAAAATTGGGCAATCATTGAACTCTACGCTGTAATCGTAGTAGAGAAGAACAGCGGGGGGAGATTGGTGAGGCCCACCATGGAAGCCACATTCTTCCAGCGACAACTCTAGTGGCAGCAGGGACTCTGTGGAGCAGGACTGGTCCTTGAAGACCCGGAGTCTGGTGCTTGCGATGCCTGTACGTTCCTGGATTCGGTCAATCAGTCCAGACACTTTCATGTGGGAAAATATCACTTCTTGGAAGTGGCCAGGGTGGGATTGCATGTTGTTGAAGGTTATGATGTGGAGTACGAGAGATATATACCTGGTAAAGATACAAGTCAGTGATAAAACAGGCATAAAGAGAGACAGCGTTTAAAACAATCTCACTGAGGTATCCACACCCATGGCATCTGCCACTCCCCTTCCCAATTAACATTCAGCCAGTCTCAGCCCCGTGGTCAATAGGAAGGTGCAAAAGGAAATGGAGAGAAGGAAATGAGGGTTATTGCAGCCCCCTGGCCAAGACCTATATTGGGGGGGGGGAGATCACTAATGTCCTTCAGGGACAGGAATCTGCCGTCCTTACCCCTGGTCTGGCCTACATGTGACTCCAGACCCGCGGCGATGTGATTAACTCTTAGCTGCCCCAACAAATCCCGATCTTGCCAGTGATCTCCACAGAACATAATAAAGTGTTGAGACTGAAACAGTCTGTGGTAAAGCGTACTTGTTTTGTTCATAACACCCGAGATTGTTGACACTTTTTAACCATTTTCTCAATCTGTCCAGTTACCTTCAACAAACACCCCACAGATTTCTCTGTCCCTACACCACCTTTCCATTTTTATTCCTCGTTTTATACTGGCTCCCCTCGTCCGTCCGACCAAAATATTTCCCTTCAAATATCCCTGCAACAAATCTAAACTGTCACCTCCGTCCATGCCATTGCGTTTTACACTGTAAAAGGAGGCCATTCGGCCCATTGAGTCTGCATCAACTATCCAAAAGAGCACCCTACCTGAACCCACTGCACACCCTAGACTCACATCTTTTGGACACTAAGGGGCAATTGATCACGGCCAATCCGCCTAACCTGCACATCTTTGAACTGTGGGAGGAAACCGGAGCACCCGGAGGAAACCCACGCACACACGGGGAGGATGTGCAGACTCCACACAGACAGTGACCCAGCCGGGAATCGAACCCGGGACCCTGACGCCGTGCTAACCACTGTGCCATCGTGCCATCCTCTATGTCCTTTTGAAGTCTGTCCTCACAGTTCCAAATGTTGTGAGTTTTTAAACTGTGCCCTGTGCACCCCATACCAGATCATTGATACACAATCAGCATAAACACTGGTTCTGGTGTCGATCTCTGAAACAAACTCTCCTTCATTAACCCACAAGTAACTTAATTTCAGCTCAGGTTTATTGTTTCTGAAGGTTTCCCAGCACCGAGGTTAAACTGACTGGCCTGTATTTGCTGGTTTTTGCATTCCCACTACGACAAACATTTGCAATTTTCCAATCCTCCAGTACCACCCCCCATTTCTAAGGAGGATTGACAGATTACGGCCAGTATCTCTGCGATTCCCAGCCTTCCTACCGTCAGCCCCCTTGGGCGTAACCCCTCTCGTTCTAGTGACCTATCAACTTGTGGAGCAATCAGCCTTTCTCACATCTCCCCTTTGTCCATTTGTAGCCCATCCAGACGCCCAGATATCTCCTGATTACTGAGTTTGGCAGCATCCTCCGCCTCAGTAAATGCAACGTGTTTTTAAAAATCTATCTCCGCCAAATGTCGGGGTGGGATGATTTGTCATCCTCCCCAGGGAGAGTTTCTAATGACCCCACCCCTTGTAACGATCCCCATTGAGACTGATACATCTTTAAGAATACATCTGAATGACTGACCTCCTGAGTCGGGAGATGGGGACGAGTGAAAACAACAAATGCCTTGTTTCAAAACCCTTCAAAAATACAGAACACTGCAGGGTTACGGACTTGTGCGAGATGACACACTGTACACAGATGATGACGTGAAAGAGGCTGTGAGAAGGTTGCCTAAAAACCGTTCCATGATAGAATGTTCCGCATCAAAGCTTTGAATTTGAGCATAAAACATCAAATCCTTTCAAAAGACACATGGATAGAATTTGAGCATGATGTGCGCGGAATCGAGCACCTTCCTTAAGACGTTATCAGCGAACGAAAAGGAAAAAGAAGAATGGAATAAGAAGTGATTTGTTGATTTCATTTTCGACTTGGCCCTCGATTCTCTGTCAATATCTAGCCATGCAAATTTAAAACGTATTCCTTCGTTATTGACCATTATCAGCCGTCAGGATAACTGATTCCCTTTTTGATTATAAATTGCATTGTAAAATTTAAAATAATAATAAATTTGACCTTCCAGTTGATAGCGGAAAGGAAGACGTGACAAGATTTCAGTTTATCGCTGAAAAGAGACATGTTGCGGAAGCTTTTCATCCTACACTCATCAGGTCAAACACAAGAATGCCCAATTTCAAACAATCACAACACTTTACACAGCAGGAGAAAGGGGGAGCTGATTGGCAAGTTGGCGGAACCTCTCCCGGTGACAGCGGCGGGGATGGGGGGGGGGGCACAATGGGAAACACCAGCCAACGGCGAGTCGCCTCTGTCACCACGAAACATGCCGTTGGGGGCACGGAAAATCCCACCCTCTACGTAACCCCCTTTGGAAAGAGAATGCCTACTCGTCCCAAAGCAAAACTCCAGAACGTCTGACGCCATGGATCTCAGCCTAGCTCCTCTCCCTGGAACCGTTGCCAAAGGCCCAGGCAGCACGAAACCATCACCTCACTCTCTACTTTCCCCGAATGTGAGAACCTATTCGCCACATCCAAGCTCTATCCAATCACCATTGCATCGCACATCAATCAGTAATCCTCCAATACTAAAGGGGATGATCATTCTGGGATTTGGATTTGAGGTCATGGTACATAAATCGGATGTAGACTGCACCTGAATTCAGAGACTTGCGCAGGTTTCCACAGTCCCAAGTGACAACCTGGACAAGGAGTCAGGACTTCCTTAGTAACCACCAGACATGGTTCACTTCCCTTGTTTGTTTCACGTTGAGCCTTGCCCTCTGTAATTCTGGCATTGGCTCTCTCTATCAGTTCTGCTTCATCCTCTTGCTCGTTCTCTTCACTGCTACTTTGAAGAAACCTTTAAGCAAGATTTCAGTCTTAGATATGTAGGTACATAGAACATAGAACATACAGTGCAGAAGGGGACCATTCGGCCCATCGAGTCTGCACCGACCCACTTAAGCCCTCACTTCCACCCTATCCCCGTAACCCAATAACCCCTCCTGACCTTTTTGGACACTAAGGGCAATTTAACATGGCCAATCCACCTACCCTGCACATCTTTGGGTTGTGGGGGTGAAACCCACGCAGACATGGGGAGAATGTGCAAACTCCACACGGACAGCGACCCAGAGCCGGGATCGAACCTGGGACCTCGGCGCCGTGAGGCAGCAGTGCTAACCACTGCGCCTCCGTGCTGCCCGTATGGTGACAAAATTAAGTGTGACATTTGATTATCTCTTCCCTGATTTGATCTTAGCTGGGGGAGTGGCAATGACTACATCGTGATTGAAATGATGTAGGTTGTACGGAGACAGAATGCTGGGGGAAGTAGCAGTTCCAGGGGAGGAGGGGGCAGCATCGGGAAGCAATATCTAACCTTGTGGAAAATCCTGCTCTCGCTCACGTTTTGGACTGGTCAGTAAACTGGCCACTTGCCTAATCAGAAGGTACCTTTGAAACTGTACCACGAGCAGCACTAATCAAAAACTTCAGGAAAGGATGCAGAAGAGCAGGATGAACAATGGTGTGACTTTGAAATAAAAACTGATGAATTGGAGAGTCTAATTCTGAGGAAAAGGTACGATTGCAAACATTTTGCGTTGGGTCCGTTCAACATTTCTTAATGTCAGCCTGAAGTGGATATTTGAAACTCAATGGCCGAAATGCTTAATTCCAGTTTGCTAAATGTTCCCGTATTCATTCACACAGCTGCTTGGCCTCAAAGACGCGGAAATACTTGCTGAGCTTTGTCGAGTCCTGCGCCCAATTCCACATAGTCAATGGTCCCATTGTCATCCGGATCCAACAATTTGGTCAAGATGTGAAGCTGGGTTTCTGCACAGGGAATGTTCAAGTCTCGCATTCCTGGAATATGGAGAGATGAATTGTTTATTTGCATTTTCACAACACCCGACGGAGGACCCGGGTTCGAATCCCAGCCCCGGGTCAGTGCCCGTGTGGAGTTTGCACATTCTCCCCGTGTCTGTGTGGGTCTCACCCCCACAACCCAAAGATGTGCGGGATAGGTGGATTGGCCACTTTAAATTGCCCCTTAATTGGGGGAAAAAAAATAATTGGGTACTCTAAATTTATTTTTAAAAGTCACTATGGTGAAAAAGCCAGCAGGATGCTGGTGCATCAGCTGAGGAAAAAGGAGGTGGCGAGAGAGATTGGGAAACTAAGAGATGAAGGGGGAAAGGTGGTTTTGGATCCGGCGGGGGGTGAATGATGTGTTTCGGGAATTTTATCGTGGATTGTATAAATCGGAACCCCCAGCCGGGAAAGAGGGTATGAAGTGATTTCTGGGGGGGTGGGCTGGAGTTTCCGAGGATAGATGAGGAGTTGGTGAAGGGTTTGGGAGCCCCAATTGGGCTGGGGGAGGTTATAGGCGGATTGGAGGCAATGCAATTGGGTAAGGAACCAGGACCTGAAGGATACCCGGTTTTATAAGAAGCTTTTCGGGCTGTTGGGGCCGCTTCTGGTAAAGGCTTTTAATGAGTCCAAGGAGATGGGAGTGCTCCCCCCAACGTTATCGCAGGCATCGATCTCCCTTATTCTGTAGCGGGATAAGGATCCGGACAGTTGTGGATTGTATAGGCCAATCTCCCTGTTAAATGTAGATGCAAAATTGCTGGCAAAGATGAGTCCGGTTGCTATATCAGGCACTGGTGGCGAATGTAAGGACCAACCGGATTTTAGTCTATGTAGGAGGTACAAGGCAGGGGTGTCTATTGTCCCCAGTACTGTTTTCCCAGGCCATAGTGCCTTTGGCATTGGCACTGAGGGCATCGAACATTTGACTGGGGATAGTGAGAGGGGGTATAGAACATAGGGTCTCGCTCTATGCGGATAATTTACTCCTTTATATAATGGGCCCGTTGGGGGAAATTGCAGGAATTATGGGGGGTACTGGAGGAGTTTCGTCGGTTCTCAGGTTACAAACTGAATATGGGCAAGAGTGAGGTTTTTGCGATCCAGGCAAGGGTGCAGGAGAGGAGACTGAGGGAGATGCCGTTCAAAGAAGTGGGAAGGAGTTTTAGGCATCTGGGGATTCAAGTGGCAAGGGACTGGGGTCAGCTTCATAAACTAAATTTGGGCAGGGTGATTGAGCAAATGAAAGGGGATTTCCATAGGTGGGACGTGCTCCCGCTGTCACTGGCGGGGAGGGTACAGACTGTGAAGATGCCAATCTTCCCGAGATTGCTGTTTGTGTTTCAGTGTCTCCCAATCTTCATCCCCAAGGCATTTTTTAGGAAGATGAACATGGAGATCTTGGGTTTTTATATGGGCTGGGAGAGGCCCGAGGGTGAACAAGGTACTTCTTCAATGGGGGCGCGGGAGAGAGGCTTGGTCCTTCCAAACTTTATTAACTATTACTGGGCGGCCAATATTTTGATGATGAGGAAATGGGTAGTGGGGGAGGGGTCGGTGTGTGAGCGAGTGGAGGCGGCATCTTGCAAGGGCACGAGTCTGAAGGCTCTGTTAACGGCACCTCTGCCGTTCTCACCGGCTCGGTAATCCACAAGCCCAGTGGTTGTGGCAGCCCTGAGAGTGTGGGGGCAATGGAGACAGCACATGAGACTGGAGGGGGTGTCAGTATGGTCACCGATCTGTGATAATCACCGGTTCGCTCTGGGGGGGCTGGACGAGGGCTTTAGGAGGTGGCAGCAGGCAGGGATTGAGAGATTTGGGGATCTCTTCATTGAGGAGGGTTTCCGAGCCTGGAGGAGCTAGAGGAGGAGTTTGAGTTACCGGGTGGGAATGGGTTCCGGTACCTGTAGGCGCGGGATTTTGTCCAGAGGCAAGTTCCAAGCTTCCCTCGCCTCCCTCTAAGGGGACTATAGGATAAGGTGATGTCTAAAACATTTGGGGTTGGGGAGGGGAGGGTTTCGGAAATATATAAGAAACTGATGGTGTGGGAAGGGTTCCCTATCGGGGAGGTGAAGAGGAAGTGGGAGGAAGAGTTAGGAGTGGAGTTGGAGGCTGGATTATGGAAGGAGGCCCTGAGGACAGTCAATGCATCCTCGTTGTGTGCCAGGCTCAGCCTGATCCAGTTCAAGGTGGTCCATGGGGCTCACATGACTGTGGCCAGGATGAGTAGGGTTTTTGAGGAGGTGGAGGACAGGTTGGTCGGTGCGGGGGCGGTCCAGCGAACCATGTACATATGTTTTGGGCGTGTCCGAGGCCGAGGGGATTTTGGTACGGATTCTCGGATGTCATGTCGGAGGTCCTGGAAGGGAGGGTGACTCTGAGTCCAGAGGTGACAATATTTGGAGTGTCGGAAGATCCATGAGCCCGGGGAGGTGGGGGGGGGGGGAGGGGGGGGGGGGGGGGGGGGGGGGGGGGAGGGGAAGAGAGGCCGACATTTTGGCCTTTGCCTCCCTGGTTGCCTGGAGACGGATTTTGCTGGGATGGAGGGACTCGGAGCCTCCAAAGTCGGGGGTGTGGGTCAGTGACATGGGAGGGTTTCTCAGGCTGGAGAAGATTAAGTTTGCCTTAATGGGTTCATTACAGGGGTTTACTCGGGGGTGGCAGCCGTTCATCGACTTCTTCAAGGAGAATTGACCGTCAGTGGGGGGGGGGGGGGGGAGAGAAAGGGGAGCCATGGAAGTGATGTATAAGGGCGGGGAATCTAATGTATGGGTATCTCGGGTTTAGGGATGGGGGGTTAGTTGGGTGTGCTATTGTGGGGTTTTTTGCGTGTGTTGAATCTCTGTTTAGAATGTAAAAAATGTTAAAACTGTAAATGCCTCAATAAAATATTTTCTAAAAAAAAAAATCACTATCACAGGCAGCACAGTGGCGCAGTGGTTATCACTGCTGCCTCACGCGCCCAGGTCCCAGGTTCGATCTCGGCTCTGGGTCACTGTCCGTGTGAAGTTTGCACATTCTCCCCGTGTCTACGTGGGTTTCGCCCCCACAACCCAAAGAGGCGCAGGGTAGGTGGATTGGCCACACTAACCCTAACCCTTAATTGGAAAAAATGAATTGGATACTCTAAATTTATTTTTAAAAAAGAAAAGCACCCTTCCACTGCTACTCTCTGTCTTCTATGACCGAGCCAGTTCTGTATCCATCCAGCCAGCCCACCTCTAGAGGGGATTGGATAGCTGGAGAGGGGTAAATAACCAGACAGCATAGATTCAGGTTTAGGGGCAGGATATTGAGCGGGAATTTGAGGAAATGCTTTTTCACCCAAAGCGTGATGGGAATCTGGAACTCACTGCGGATGGTAGAGGCAGGAAATCTCACAGCATTTCTCAGCATTTAGATCAGCACTTGTAACGCCAAAGGCTATGGGCCAAGTGCTGGAAAATGGGATTTAAATAATTAGGTGCTTGATGTCCAGCACAAACATGATGGGCTGAAGGGCCTGTTTCTGTGCTGTAAAGTCTGACTCTATGACTTAGATATGGGGTTTGTTGACTGAAAGCTTCATCAAGCAGTTAGATTCAAAGGAGCAACTTAAAGGAGGAGCGGGATGGAGAGAAATGGAGAGATTGAGAGAAATGGAGAGTTGGAGATGAATGGAGAGATGGAGAGGAATGGAGAGATGGAGAGAAATGGAGAGATGGAGAGGAATGGAGAGGAATGGAGAGATGGAGAGGAATGGAGAGAAATGGAGAGATGGAGAGAAATGGAGAGATGGAGAGGAATGGAGAGAAATGGAGAGATGGAGAGAAATGGAGAGATGGAGAGAAATGGAGAGGTGGAGAGGAATGGAGAGATGGAGAGGAATGGAGATGAATGGAGAGATGGAGAGGTGGAGAGGAATGGAGAGATGGAGAGGAATGGAGAGGAATGGAGGGATGGAGAGAAATGGAGAGATGGAGAGATGGAGAGGAATGGAGAGAAATGGAGAGATGGAGAGAAATGGAGAGATGGAGATGAATGGAGAGATGGAGAGAAATGGAGAGATGGAGAGGAATGGAGAGAAATGGAGAGATGGAGAGGAATGGAGAGATGGAGAGGTGGAGAGGAATGGAGAGATGGAGAGGAATGGAGAGGAATGGAGAGAAATGGAGAGATGGAGAGAAATGGAGAGATGGAGATGAATGGAGAGATGGAGAGAAATGGAGAGATGGAGAGAAATGGAGAGGAATGGAGAGATGGAGAGGGATGGAGAGAAATGGAGAGATGGAGAGATGGAGAGGAATGGAGATAAATGGAGAGATGGAGAGAAATGGAGAGATGGAGAGAATGGAGAAATGGAGAGATGGAGAGCAATGGAGAGAAATGGAGAGATGGAGAGAAATGGAGAGGAATGGAGAGATGGAGAGGAATGGAGAGGTGGAGAAGAATGGAGAGATGGGGAGGAATGGAGAAATGGAGAGATGGGGAGGAATGGAGAGATTGAGAGGAATGGAGAGATGGGGAGGAATGGAGAGATGGAGAGGAATGGAGAGATGGAGAGAAATGGAGAGGTGGAAAGGAATGGAGAGATGGAGGGGAATGGAGAGATGGAGAGGAATGGAGAGATGGAGAGCTGGAGAGGAATGGAGAGATGGAGAGGTGGAGAGGAATGGAGAGATGGAGAGATGGAGAGGAATGGAGAGATGGAGAGATGGAGAGGAATGGAGAGATGGAGAGGAATGGAGAAATGGAGAGGAATGGAGAAATGGAGAGATGGAGAGATGGAGAGGAATGGAGAGATGGAGAGGAATGGAGAGATGGAGAGCTGGAGAGGAATGGAGAGATGGAGGGGAATGGAGAGATGGAGAGGAATGGAGAGATGGAGAGGAATGGAGAGATGGAGAGGAATGGAGAGATGGAGAGCTGGAGAGGAATGGAGAGATGGAGAGGAATGGAGAGATGGAGAGCTGGAGAGGAATGGAGAGATGGAGGGGAATGGAGAGATGGAGAGGAATGGAGAGATGGAGAGGAATGGAGAGGTGGAGAGATGGAGAGCTGGAGAGGAATGGAGAGGTGGAGAGGAATGGAGAGATGGAGAGAAATGGAGAGATGGAGAGGAATGGAGAGATGGAGGGGAATGGAGAGATGGAGAGGAATGGAGAGATGGAGAGCTGGAGAGGAATGGAGAGATGAAGAGGTGGAGAGGAATGGAGAGATGGAGGGGAATGGAGAGATGGAGAGGTGGAGAGGAATGGAGAGATGGAGAGGAATGGAGAGATGGAGAGATGGAGAGGAATGGAGAAATGGAGAGGAATGGAGAGATGGAGAGATGGAGAGGAATGGATAGATGGAGAGATGGAGAGGAATGGAGAAATGGAGAGGAATGGAGAAATGGAGAGATGGAGAGGAATGGAGAGATGGCGAGGAATGGAGAGATGGCGAGGAATGGAGAGATGGAGAGGAATGGAGAGATGGAGAGGAATGGAGAAACGGAGAGGAATGGAGAGGAATGGAGAAATGGAGAGATGGAGAGGAATGGAGAGGAATGGAGAGGAATGGAGAAATGGAGAGATGGAGAGGAATGGAGAAATGGAGAGGAATGGAGAAATGGAGAGATGGAGAGGAATGGAGAAATTGAGAGGAATGGAGAGATTGAGAGGAATGGAGAGGAATGGAGAAATGGAGAGATGGAGAGGAATGGAGAAACGGAGAGGAATGGAGAGGAATGGAGAGATGGAGAGGAATGGAGAAATGGAGAGATGGAGAGGAATGGAGAGATGGAGAGGAATGGAGAGATGGAGGGGAATGGAAGGGTGGAGAGGAATGGAGAGATGGAGAGGAATGAAGAGATGGAGAGATGGAGAGGAATTGATAGATGGAGAGAAATGGAGAGATGGAGAGGAATGGCGAGCTGGGGGGGAATGGAGAGATGGAGAGGAATGGAGAGATGGAGGGGAATGGAAGGGTGGAGAGGAATGGAGAGATGGAGAGGAATGGAGAGATGGAGAGATGGAGAGGAATGGAGAGATGGAGAGGAATGGAGAGATGGAGGGGAATGGAAGGGTGGAGAGGAATGGAGAGATGGAGAGGAATGGAGAGATGGAGAGATGGAGAGGAATGGAGAGATGGAGAGGAATGGCGAGCTGGGGGGGAATGGAGAGATGGAGAGGAATGGAGAGGTGGAGAGGAATGGAGAAATGGAGAGGAATGGAGAGATGGAGGGGAATGGAGAGATGGAGAGGAATGGAGAGATGGAGAGATGGAGAGGAATGGTGAGGAATGGAGAGATGGAGAGAAATGGAGAGATGGAAAGGAATGGAGAGATGGAGGGGAATGGAAGGGTGGAGAGGAATGGAGAGATGAAGAGGAATGGAGAGATGGAGAGGAATGGAGAGATGGAGAGATGGAGAGGAATGGAGAGATGGAGAGGAATGGAGAGATGGAGGGGAATGGAGAGATGGAGAGGAATGGAGAGATGGAGAGGAATGGAGAGGTGGAGAGATGGAGAGCTGGAGAGGAATGGAGAGGTGGAGAGGAATGGAGAGATGGAGAGAAATGGAGAGATGGAGAGGAATGGAGAGATGGAGGGGAATGGAGAGATGGAGAGGAATGGAGAGATGGAGAGCTGGAGAGGAATGGAGAGATGAAGAGGTGGAGAGGAATGGAGAGATGGAGGGGAATGGAGAGATGGAGAGGGTGAGAGGAATGGAGAGATGGAGAGGAATGGAGAGATGGAGAGATGGAGAGGAATGGAGAAATGGAGAGGAATGGAGAGATGGAGAGATGGAGAGGAATGGATAGATGGAGAGATGGAGGAATGGAGAAATGGAGAGGAATGGAGGAATGGAGAGATGGAGAGGAATGGAGAGATGGAGAGGAATGGAGAGTGGAGAGGAATGGAGAGATGGAGAGGAATGGAGAAACGGAGAGGAATGGAGAGGAATGGAGAAATGGAGAGATGGAGAGGAATGGAGAGGAATGGAGAGGAATGGAGAAATGGAGAGATGGAGAGGAATGGAGAAATGGAGAGGAATGGAGAAATGGAGAGATGGAGAGGAATGGAGAAATTGAGAGGAATGGAGAGATTGAGAGGAATGGAGAGGAATGGAGAAATGGAGAGATGGAGAGGAATGGAGAAACGGAGAGGAATGGAGAGGAATGGAGAGATGGAGAGGAATGGAGAAATGGAGAGATGGAGAGGAATGGAGAGATGGAGAGGAATGGAGAGATGGAGGGGAATGGAAGGGTGGAGAGGAATGGAGAGATGGAGAGGAATGAAGAGATGGAGAGATGGAGAGGAATTGATAGATGGAGAGAAATGGAGAGATGGAGAGGAATGGCGAGCTGGGGGGGAATGGAGAGATGGAGAGGAATGGAGAGATGGAGGGGAATGGAAGGGTGGAGAGGAATGGAGAGATGGAGAGGAATGGAGAGATGGAGAGATGGAGAGGAATGGAGAGATGGAGAGGAATGGAGAGATGGAGGGGAATGGAAGGGTGGAGAGGAATGGAGAGATGGAGAGGAATGGAGAGATGGAGAGATGGAGAGGAATGGAGAGATGGAGAGGAATGGCGAGCTGGGGGGGAATGGAGAGATGGAGAGGAATGGAGAGGTGGAGAGGAATGGAGAAATGGAGAGGAATGGAGAGATGGAGGGGAATGGAGAGATGGAGAGGAATGGAGAGATGGAGAGATGGAGAGGAATGGTGAGGAATGGAGAGATGGAGAGAAATGGAGAGATGGAAAGGAATGGAGAGATGGAGGGGAATGGAAGGGTGGAGAGGAATGGAGAGATGAAGAGGAATGGAGAGATGGAGAGGAATGGAGAGATGGAGAGATGGAGAGGAATGGAGAGATGGAGAGGAATGGAGAGATGGAGAGAAATGGAGAGATGGAGAGGAATGGAGAGATGGAGAGAAATGGAGAGATGGAGAGGAATGGAGAGCTGGAGAAATGGAGAGCTGGAGAGATGGAGAGGAATGGAGAGATGGAGAGCTGGAGAGACAGAGGGAAATCCAGTGATTTGGGCCCAGACAGCTGAAGACACAGCAGCCAGTGATCTGAGGAGGGACGTGGAGGGGTTCATGCATGGCTTCCAGATCCAAACAACTTGCACCGAGCAAAACTATTTGCTATTATTAAACCAGAAACATTTTTGTTAATAAGGGAGAGTGATTACCAAGTTTAAATTCATCATACTGCAGAATCCCATTCCCGATCCTGTCATACTTGCAAAAGATTTCCATTGCTTGTTGGTGGTGCGTCTTTAGCCAATTGTCCATGCGATTCAGGAAGAATTCATATTCTTTGATGTTACTTCGGAAATGTGCGCCTGCCTTTTCGAGCTCCTCCTTTACCAAAACATGTAAAACAAGGATTTGGTTTTGCTGCTCAGAATTCACAGAGACTCTTTCTATAATTTGCAGGGTTTGGATCTCGAGATAGAAAGGCAACACCAGTTCTGCAATGTGTAGCTGGTGTTTCTGCAGGCCCTCGGACGTGCTGACTGCTCTCCCCAGCAAGGTGGCAACAGGCTCCATCATGGTTTCTCTCTGCCTTTGCTGCTGGCACCCTGCAGGCAGCTCCCACCCCCTGGTGGCAGCACTAACCCCAGGACCGCTCACCAACACCTTCTCAAGGGAAATTAGGAATGGACCTGTATGGTGGATTTCCCAGCAACATGCCAATCCCAAACCCGTATACATTTTGGTGGACAAAAGGAGGCCATTCTCACGTTGGCAGGCTGTGGCTAGTGGGGTTCAGCAAGGATCGGGGCAATACTTAGGTTCAGTTGTTCACAGTTAAGATCAATGATTTGGATGCGGGGACCCAAGTGTAATATTTCCAAGTTTGCGGATGATACAAACCGAAGCGGGAGTGCGTGTTGTGAGGAAGATGTAAAGTGATCACAGGAGGATTTCAACAGAGTTAGTGATTGGGCAAGAATATGGCAGTGAAATATAAGGTGGAAAAATGGGAGGTAATCCACTTTGTAGAAGGATCAGATGGGGAGAGTGTTTCCAAAATAGTAAGAAAGTAGGACATGTAGATGTACAAAGGAGACCTGGGTGTCCGTATCCATAAAGCACTGAAGGCTAACATGCAGGTGCAGCAAGGAAGCGTGCTGGAATGTTAGCCTTTACTGCCAGACGATTGAGTACAAGAGTCGTGAATTCTTCTTTCAATTGTACACGAGTTTGGTTAGACCACACCTGGAGTATTGGGTGCAGCGTTACCTCAGAAAGAATATCACTGTCATCGAGAGAGTGAAGCGAAGGTTTACTTGTTCTAGGGATGGCGGGACTGACTTAGGAAACGATCAGGCAAACCAGGCTTGTATTCTCCAGCGTTTTGAAGAATGAGGTGATCGCGTTGAAATCTACAAAATACCTAAAGGAATAGACAGGGTAGATGCAGGTAAGATGTTCCCTTGGATGGCAAGTCCAGAACCAGGGGGGGCACAATTTCAAAATAAGTGGGACACCACTTCAGGCTGAGTTGAGGAGACATTTCTTTCCGCTGAGGAAGGTGAATCTTCGGAATTCTCTCCCCCAGAGGGCAGTGGGAGCTCAGTCAGTGAGTGTGTTTAAGGTAGAGATGGATCGATTGCTGATTGGCAATAATGTAAAGGGTTAAGGGGATGTGTGGGTAAAAGGCAGCCATGATTGTATTGACTGGCAAACAGGCTTGTTGGGCTAATGGCCAACTGAGAGACAATATTCCAGAAAGGATGCCATTTCTAAAACACTGATTCAGACTGAACCGTGGCCAGTTTTGGGCAATGCGCTCTGGGAAGGATGTGAAGGCAGTCCAGTGTTGCGAGAATGGTTCGAGGGAGGAGGGGCTTCGGCAGATCTCCCTGGAGCAGGGAAAGTTCAGAGGTGTTCAAAACTATGAGGGGTTGAAACAAAGTGTAAAGAAATATGTTGGCACTGGTGGAAAGAACAAGGGACAACAATATAAAGTGAACGACAAAATATCCAAGGCCGATATCGGAATGGCCAAATCCTATCCCAAAGAATCCTGAAGCTTTCTGACCTCGATCTGCCCACTGGGCAAAGCAGGCACAAGTACCGGCCAGTACCTCATAAAGAGAATGATCACACTTACTATTTTCCGGCTCTCTTTGCTCAGTACTTGTTTTGTCCGTTTTGGATGTTTTTTCTTTACAGATCCACGAGGAGTGGCTCTGTTTAGACTCTGTGCTTCACTGCTGGTAACAGGTTTCACTGAATCTGCCGTCCTCATATCAGAGACAGTAGAACTTTCGAAAAAAATAATGATGCATAGTTTTTAATTACAGCGGGATTATCGTTCAACCACCGAAGCTTCAAATGTGGATTCTTATTTCTCTTTACTCCATCCTTATCTGAAATCTGATAATCCAACCTGAGATTGTCCCTAAACCCACCAATCTGAGTGCAGCACGGGGGTTAGATACAGAGTAAAGCTCCCTCTACACTGTCCCCATCAAACACTCCCAGGACAGGTACAGCACGTGGTTAGATACAGAGTAAAGCTCCCTCTACACTGTCCCCATCAAACACTCCCAGGACAGGTACAGCACAGGGTTAGATACAGAGTAAAGCTCCCTCTACACTGTCCCCATCAAACACTCCCAGGACAGGTACAGCACGGGGTTAGATACAGAGTAAAGCTCCCTCTACACTGTCCCCATCAAACACTCCCAGGACAGGTACAGCACGGGGTTAGATACAGAGTAAAGCTCCCTCTACACTGTCCCCATCAAACACTCCCAGGACAGGTACAGCACGGGGTTAGATACAGAGTAAAGCTCCCTCTACACTGTCCCCATCAAACACTCCCAGGACAGGTACAGCACACGGTTAGATACAGAGTAAAGCTCCCTCTACACTGTCCCCATCAAACACTCCCAGGACAGGTACAGCACAGGGTTAGATACAGAGTAAAGCTCCCTCTACACTGTCCCCATCAAACACTCCCTGGACAGGTACAGCACAGGGTTAGATACAGAGTAAAGCTCCCTCTACATTGTCCCCATCAAACCCTCCCAGGGCAGGTACAGCACGGGGTTAGATACAGAGTAAAGCTCTCTCTACACTGTCCCCATCAAACCCTCCCAGGACAGGTACAGCACAGGGTTAGATACAGAGTAAAGTTCCCTCTACACTGTCCCCATCAAACACTCCCAGGACAGGTACAGCACGGGGTTAGATACAGAGTAAAGCTCCCTCTACACTGTCCCCATCAAACACTCCCAGGACAGGTACGCAAGTCAAATCTTTCCAGCTTTCTGTTTGCCACATGCCCCGCCCGCCCCGCCCACCGCCTTTTACCTGTATCTTTGTCTTTATTTGCTTAAATCTTTCATTGTTCCCTCCTCTTCCTGTATTTTTTCTTTAATCTCTATCCCTCCCTTTTTTTTTGTTTTTTTAAATAAAATTAGAGTACCCAATTCACTTTTTCCAATTAAGGGGCAATTTAGCGTGGTCAATCCACCTATCCTGCACATCTTTGGGTTGTGGGGGTGAAACCCACGCAAACACGGGGAGAATGTGCAAACTCCACACAGACAGTGACCCAGAGCCGGGATTGAACCTGGGACCTCGGTGCCGTGAGGCAGCAGTGCTAACCACTGCTCCACCATACTGCCCCTCTCTCTCCCTTCCTGTCGGTTTTTCTCTCTGTGATTGTCTCCATATCTCTTGTCATTCTCTCTTTTACCTGTACTCTCTCTCACATTTACCACCTGATTATTAAACACTGATCCTCCTGTCACTCTTGTTCCTGTTTAACTCTCTTTGTGTCTCTTACTCACCTGTTTTTCATTCTCTCTCTCTCTCTCTCTCTCACTCCAGGATCTGATTTACATTCCCCCTCTCTCTCTCTCACTCCAGGATCTGATTTACATTCTCTCTCTCTCTCTCTCTCACTCCAGGATCTGATTTACATTCCCCCTCTCTCTCTCTCTCACTCCAGTATCTGGATGTCATTCCCTCTCTCTCTCTCTCTCTCTCTCACTCCAGTATCTGATTTTCATTCTCCCTCTCTCTCTCTCTCACTCCAGGATCTGATTTACATTCCCCCTCTCTCTCTCTCTCTCACTCCAGTATCTGATTTACATTCTCTCTCTCTCTCTCACTCCAGTATCTGATTTTCATTCTCTCTCTCTCTCTCTCTCTCTCTCTCACTCCAGTATCTGATTTACATTCCCCCCTCTCTCTCTCTCACTCCAGTATCTGATTTTCATTCTCTCTCTCTCTCACTCCAGTATCTGATTTTCATTCTCTCTCTCTCTCCAGTATCTGATTTTCATTCTCTCTCTCTTACTCCAATATCTAATTTTCATTCCTTCTCTCTCTCTCTCTCTCCCTCTCTCTCTGTCTCTGTCTGTCTGTCTTCACAGTAACTTCATTGAAGCCTACTCGTGACAATAAGCGATTTTCATTTCATTTAATTTTTCTCTGTCTCTCTCTCTCTGTCTGTCTGTCTCGCTCTCTCTGTCTCTGTCTCTTTCTCTCAGTCTGTCTGCCTGTCTCTATCTCTCTCTCTCTCTGTCTCTCTGTGCCTGTCTCTCTCGGTCTCTCACTCTCTCTCTCTCTCTCTGTCTCTCTATCTCCCTCTCTCTCTCTCTGTGCCTGTCTCTCTGTCTCTCACTCATTCCGTCTCTCTGTCTCTCTCTCTCTGCCTGTCTCTCTGTGCCTGTCTCTCTGTCTCTCACTCTCTCTGTCTCTCTGTCTATCTCTCTCGCTGTCTGTCTCTCTATCTCTCTCTCTCTCTCTATCTCTCTCTCTCTCAGTCTCTCTCTCTCTCTCTCTCTGTCTCTCACTCTCTCTGTCTCTCACTCTCTTTCTCTCTCTCTCTCTGCCTGTCTCTCTCTCTGTCTCTCACTCTCTGTCTCTCTCTCTCGGTCTGTCTCTCTATCTCTCTCTCTCTGTCTGTCTCCCTATCTCTCTCTCTCTGTCTGTCTCTCTATCTCTCTCTCTGTCTGTCTCTCTCTGTGTCTCTCTCTCTCTGTCTCTCTCTCTCTGTCTGTCTCTCTATCTCTCTCTGTGTCTCTCTCTCTATCTCTCTCTCCCTCTATCTCTGTCTCTCTCTCTCTGTCTCTCACTCTCTCTGTCTCTCTCTCTCTCTGTCTGTCTGTCTCTCTATCTCTCTCTGTCTGTCTCTCTCTCTGTGTCTCTCTCTCTGTCTCTCTCTCTCTGTCTCTCTTTCCCTCTGCCTCTCTCTCTCTCTCTCTCTGTCTCTCTGTCTCACTCTCTCTCTCTCTCTCTGCACAAAGCTCACCTTTTCTTCCTGTTTTTCTTCCTGTTTATTTGGGTGTTGGAATCTCTCCCTCAGTATCCCGGGAACATTCCCACCCCGGGCAGACTGCAGTGAATGTTTAGCGGAGTGAGGTGTGGGAGGGGTTGTTGCTGGGACGCGTTGTTACGACGCTTTTCCCTTGGAGTCTGTCCTTGTTTACCTCACACTGCAGACCCTGCGGGGAATACCAGCAGGGAGCTGGGCTGTGGGGAATACCAGCAGGGAGCTAAGCTGCGGGATACCAGCAGGGAGCTGGGCTGTGGGGAATACCAGCAGGGAGCTAGGCTGCGGGATACCAGCAGGGAGCTGGGCTGTGGGGAATACCAGCAGGGAGCTGGGCTGCGGGATACCAGCAGGGAGCTGGGCTCTGGGGAATACCAGCAGGGAGCTGGGCTGTGGGGAATACCAGCAGGGAGCTGGGCTGTGGGGAATACCAGCAGGGAGCAGGGCTGCGGGATACCAGCAGGGAGCTGGGCTCTGGGGAATACCAGCAGGGAGCTGGGCTGTGGGGAATACCAGCAGGGAGCTGGGCTGCGGGGAATACCAGCAGGCAGCTGGGCTGCGGGGAATACCAGCAGGCAGCTGGGCTGCAGTATACCAGCAGGGAGCTGGTCTGCGGAATACCATCAGGGAGCTGGGCTGTGGGGAATACCAGCAGGGAGCTGGTCTGCGGGATACCAGCAGGGAGCTGGGCTGTGGGGAATACCAGCAGGGAGCTGGCCTGCGGTGAATACCAGCAGGGAGCTGGGCTGTGGGGAATACCAGCAGGGAGCAGGGCTGTGGGATACCAGCAGGGAGCTGGGCTGTGGGGAATACCAGCAGGGAGCTGGGCTGAGGGATACCAGCAGGGAGCTGGGCTGCGGGATACCAGCAGGGAGCTGGGCTCTGGGGAATACCAGCAGGGAGCTGGGCTCTGGGGAATACCAGCAGGGAGCTGGGCTGCAGTATACCAGCAGGGAGCTGGTCTGCGGGATACCAGCAGGGAGCTGGGCTGCGGGGGATACGAGCAGGGAGCTGGGCTGTGGGGAATACCAGCAGGGGGATGGACTGCGGGATACCAACAGGGAGCTGGGCTGCGGGATACCAGCAGGGAGCTGGGCTGCGGGGAATACCAGCAGGGAGCTGGGCTGCGGGGGATACCAGCAGGGAGCTGGGCTGCGGGATACCAGCAGGGAGCTGGGCTGCGGGGAATACCAGCAGGGAGCTGGGCTGCGGGATACCAGCAGGAAGCTGGGCTGTGGCGAATACCAGCAGGGAGCTGGGCTGCAGGATACCAGCAGGGAGCTGGGCTGCGGATACCAGCAGAGAACTGGGCTGCGGGTTACCAGCAGGGAGCTGGGCTGCAGGATACCAGCAGGGAGCTGGGCTGTGGGGAATACCAGCAGGGAGCTGGGCTGCGGGATACCAGCAGGGAGCTGGGCTGCAGGATACCAGCAGGGAGCTGGGCTGTGGGGAATACCAGCAGGCAGCTGGGCTGCAGGATATCAGCAGGGAGCTGGGCTGCGGGTTACCAGCAGAGAGCTGGGCTGTGGGATACCAGCAGGGAGCTGGGCTGCGGGTTACCAGCAGGGAGCTGGGCTGTGGGATACCTGCAGGGTGCTGGGCTGCGGGATACCAGCAGAGAACTGGGCTGCAGGATACGAGCAGGGAGCTGGGCTGCAGGATACCAGCAGGGAGCTGGGCTGCGGGATACCAGCAGAGAACTGGGCTGCAGGATACCAGCAGGGAGCTGGTCTGCAGGATACCAGCAGGGAGCTGGGCTGCAGGACACCAGCAGGGAGCTGGGCTGCAGGATACCAGCAGAGAGCTGGGCTGTGGGGAATACCAGCAGGGAGCTGGGCTGCTGGATACCAGCAGGGAGGTGGGCTGCGGATACCAGCAGGGAGCTGGGCTGCGGATACCAGCAGGGAGCTGGGCTGCGGGGAATACCAGCAGGGAGCTGGGCTGCGGGATACCAGCAGGGAGCTGGGCTGCGGATACCAGCAGGGAGCTGGGCTGCGGATACCAGCAGGGAGCTGGGCTGCAGGATACCAGCAGGGAGCTGGGCTGCGGGATACCAGCAGGGAGCTGGGCTGCGGATACCAGCAGGGAGCTGGGCTGCGGGGAATACCAGCAGGGAGCTGGTCTGTCTCTGAGTTGGCCTGGGGTTCCCACTCTTCAATGTTGGGGGGTTTGAAGCACATTGGGATGCTCTGGGTGCTGTGGGTAAGGGTTATTGAGAGAGAGGCATTATTGGGATTGCCTGAGTCAGGGCAGAGGAACAAAGAACAAAGAAAATTACAGCACAGGAACAGGCCCTTCGGCCCTCCCAGCCTGTGCCGATCCAGATCCTTTATCTAAACCTGTCGCCTATTTTCCAAGGATCTATAAGACATAGGAGCGGAAGTAAGGCCATTCGGCCCATCGAGTCCACTCCACCATTCAATCATGGTTGATTTCAACTCCATTTACCCGCTCTCTCCCCATAGCCCTTAATTCCTCGAGAAATCAAGAATTTATCAATTTCTGTCTTAAAGACACTCAATGTCCCGGCCTCCACCGCCCTCTGTGGCAATGAATTCCACAGACCTACCACTCTCTGGCTGAAGAAATTTCTCCTCATCTCTGTTCTAAAGTGACTCCCTTTTATTCTAAGGCTGTGCCCCCGCGTCCTAGTCTCCCCTGCTAATGGAAACAACTTCCCTACGTCCATCCTATCCAAGCCATTCATTATCTTGTACGTTTCTATTAGATCTCCCCTCAACCTCCTAAACTCCAATGAATATAATCCCACGATCCTCAGACGTTCATCGTATGTTAGGCCTACCATTCCTGGGATCATCCGTGTGAATCTCCGCTGGACCCGCTCCAGTGCCAGTATGTCCTTCCTGAGGTATGGGGCCCAAAATTGCTCACAGTATTCTAAATGGGGCCTAACTAGTGCTTTATAAAGCCTCAGAAGTACATCTACTTCCTACTTCCTCTGTTCCCCGCCCGTTCATATCTGTTATCGTACCCGCCTCTACCACCTCCGCTGGCAAAGCGTTCCAGGCACCCACCATCCTCTGCATAAAAATCTTTCCACGCACATCTCCCTTAAACTTTCCCCCTCTCACCTTGAAACCGTGACCCCTTGTATTTTATGTATGCCCTATGTATTTTTTTCATGTATGGAACAATCTGTCTGAGCTGTACACAGAAAAACACTTTTCACTGTACCTCGGTACACGTGACAATAAACAAATCCAATCCAGACCCAAAGATGTGCAGGGTGGATGGATTGGCCACGCTAAATTGCCCCTTAATTGGAAAAACTGAATTGGGTACTCTAAATCAATTAAAAAACAATGTAGTTAACAATTTTCACAAAGCAGTGGAGGTCTGTGAGTGACAGACTGCTGGATGGCCGCTAATGAAGGTCAAAATGTGCAATTTCGGTAAATATTATTCGGTAGTAATGTTTGAGTAGTAACTCCTGAAAGAGTTTGGAGCCTTCTCGGGCTACAAACTCAACATGAGCAAAAGCGAGATCTTCCCAGTACACCAGCAAGAGGGGGGGGGGGGGGGGGAGTGGGGGGGGGGCAGCACTAAAGGGGCTGCCGTTCAAACAAGCCCGACATAAATTCCGCTACCTGGGGATCCAAATAGCCCATGACTGGAAAGGGATCCACAAATGGAACCTCACCAGCCTGGCGGAGGAAGTAAAAAAGGACCTGCAAAGATGGAACACACTCCCGCTCTCCCTCGCGGGGAGAGTCCAGACGATCAAAATGAACGTACTGCCCAGGTTCCTCTTCCTGTTTAGATCCATTCCGATCTACATCCCCAAGGCCTTCTTCAAAGCGCTGGACAAACTTATTATGGTGTTCGTATGGGGGGGGTAAAAATGCTAGGATCCCAAAGAAGGTCCTACAGAAAACAAAATCCGGGGGGGGGCTAGCCCTCCCGAATCTACAATTCTACCACAGGGCGGCAACAGCCGAGCGAGTAAGGGGATGGATCCAGGAGCCAGAAGCCGAGTGGGTGCGTGCGGAGGAGGCCTCCTGCATGGGGACCTCCCTCCGGGCCCTCGCCACGGCAGCACTCCCAGCCCCACCCAAAAAACACTCCAGCAGCCCAGTGGTGACAGCCACCCTCCAATCCTGGAACCAACTGCGGCAGCAATTTGGCCTGACCAAAATGTCGGACAAGGCTCCCATCTGCAACAACCATAGGTTCAAACCAGCACTGACCGACGCCACCTTCAAAAGGTGGAGACAGGACGGAGGGACACTGACAGTCAGGGACCTATACACGGACGACAGGATCGCAACACTGGACGAACTGACAGAGAAATTTCGGCTAGCTGGGGGGAACGAGCTACGGTACCTGCAGCTCAAAAACTTCCTACAAAAGGAGACAAGGACGTACCCACAACCGCCACGACAGACACTACTGGAAGACCTACTGGACGCAAGTATCCTAGATAAAGGGAACTGTAGCGACATGTATGACCGACTGGTAGAAAGGGACGACACCGTACTGGACGCAACAAGAAGGAAATGGGAGGACGACTTGGGGATGGAGATGGAGACTTGGGGCCTCACGGTAGCATGGTGGTTAGCATCAATGCTTCACAGCTCCAGGGTCCCAGGTTCGATTCCCGGCTGGGTCACTGTCTGTGTGGAGTCTGCACGTCCTCCCCGTGTGTGCGTGGGTTTCCTCCGGGTGCTCCGGTTTCCTCCCACAGTCCAAAGATGTGCGGGTTAGGTGGATTGGCCATGCTAAATTGCCCATAGTGTAAGGTTAATGGGGGGATTGTTGGGTTATGGGTATACGGGTTACGTGGGTTTAAGTGGGGTGATCATTGTTCGGCACAACATCGAGGGCCGAAGGGCCTGTTCTGTGCTGTACTGTTCTATGTTCTATGTTCTATGTTCTATAGGGTGGGGACTCTGGAGCGAAGCACTGCATAGGGTCAACTCCACCTCCACGTGCGCAAGGCTCAGCCTGACGCAACTAAAAGTGGTACATAGAGCCCACTTAACGAGAAACCGTATGAGTAGGATCTTCCCGGAGGTGGAGGACAGATGTGAACGGTGCCAAAGAGGCCTGGCCAACCACGCCCACATGTTCTGGTCTTGCCCCAGACTTGTGGAGTACTGGACAGCCTTCTTCGAGGCTATGTCCAAAGTGGTGGGGGTGAGGGTGGAGCCATGCCCGATAGTGGCGGTCTTCGGGGTTTCAGACCAGCCAGATCTATTCCTGGGGAGGAGGGCGGACGCCCTTGCCTTTGCCTCCCTGATCGCCCGCCGTAGAATCCTGTTTGGCTGGCGGTCAGCAGCACCGCCCAGAGCTGCAGACTGGCTGTCCGACCTCTCGGAATCTCTCCAAATGGAGAAAATCAAATTTGCCATCCGAGGGTCAGACGACGGCTTCCACAGAACGTGGGAGCCATTCATGCAATTGTTCCGGGACCTGTTTGTGGCCAACGTACAAGAGGAAGAATAGTCGGGTGGTCAAGAATCGGGAAAATGGACGGGAACCGGGGGAAGGTAGCCCGGGGGGGGGGGGGGGGTTGGGGGGGCTACGGGTTCGTTACGGGGGTTTGATGGCTAGCTAAGGCCCAAAACCAAACTGTAAATAAATGCCAATAAACATGTGCCTTGGCCATATTGGGGAATGTAAAATATGTATGCCGGCTGAAGGGGGGAGGCCACAGTTATTATTACGAAGATGCTTACCTGTAAATATATATGTTAATTTTTGCGTGTTCTTTTTTTTTTCTCTCTCTCTAACAATTTGTAATTTGTTCAATATAAAACATGAAAACTGAATAAAAAACATTTATTAAAAAAATGTTTGAGTAGTAATGTTTGAGTAGTTTAGTAGTAAGTCCAGTTGAGCAGAAAAATCCAGCTGACATTGCAGTGCACTGCAGAGGGAGTGCTGCACTGTCAGAGGCATCGTCTTTCAGGTGAAACATTAAACTGAGGCCTCACGTGTCTGCTTAGTGTGCGTGTGGAAGATCTCTTGGCACTCTTCCGACGAAGGGCAGGGAATTATCTCCGGTATCCTGACAACGATTTATCCCCCAGCAAAATTGCAAAACAACAGACCATCTGCTCATTACCACATTACTGTTTGTGCCTTTACTGTCCTTTCTCCAACATTCCAAAAGTAAATACGTTTCCAAAGGACTTCATTGGCTGTAAAGCATTTAAAATCAGCCAAATGGTCAGAAAAAACTCAAAAAATCCAAGTTTTTTTTTCAATTTCTAATTATTTCTACTTTCCTATTGCATAAACTAACAGCTCCACAGGCAGCACGGTAGCACAGTGGTTAGCACAGTTGCTTCACAGCTCCTGGGTCCCAGGTTCAATTCCCGGCTTGGGTCACTGTCTGTGCGGAGTCTGCACATCCTCCCCGTGTCTGCGTGGGTTTCCTCCGGGTGCTCCGGTTTCCTCTCACAGTCCAAAGATGTGCAGGTTAGGTGGATTGGCCGTGATAAATTGCCCTTAGTGACCAAAATTGCCCTTAGTGTTGGGTGGGGATACTGAGTTATGGGAATAGGGTGGAGGTGTGGGCTTGGGTAGTGTGCTCTTTCCAAGAGCCGGTGCAGACTCGATGGGCCAAGTGGCCTCCTTCTGTCCTGTAAATTCTATGATAACATGTTGGAGGGTTCTTGCCTGCAAAGCTGTTTTGGTCACTAAAAAGAAATGTCATGCAAAATGCACTGTGGAGTGTACAGGTTAAATTTTGTTTTCAGAAACAAAAGTTTTGTTGTCCTTTGCCAAACCTGTTAATCAGTGATCTCCCAGTCTGAGCTAAATGTGGCAGCAATAAACAGATTGGAACAGGAAATTCCGTTGTTAGGAAGTAAGCAAAGTGTTTGCCTGCTGGAAACCCAACAGACAATACGGTTCCACTCAAAAGGGACCTTTGCTTAGAGCTGTGCAGTGGTTCATGAGGAGGCAATTAATTATATTGAATGTGCAGATCTGAAACCTTCCTGATACAGGACACCGAATGCCAGGGCTTGATGTTAACTCAATGCCCATTCCCCACAAGGCTTTCAATCAGTGAATGGGCTTTTCTACTTGGGAAAAATGACTCACTCTGCTCCCAAGAGTGTTTCTTTCTGAGGTTTATTCACAGAGTTCCTTGCCATCTCCGTTTGCTCCCATTTATGACTCACGTTTAACACTTCCCATTCATATTAGCAATCCAGGGATCCAGTGCAGTTGGAAAAGAGGAAGGAACTCCAGGCGACCTTTGACCGACTGTCTACCAGGAAGGTGGTACGCCAATTGAGGCGAGCCAGGGGGGCAGTTTACGAGCATGGAGAGAAGGCGGGTCACATGTTGGCGGGTCAGCTCCAGAGGGAGGCTGCAGCAAGGGAAATTGTCCAGGTGCGGGTCAGGGCAGGGAAGTTGGTGATCAGATTAACAAGGTCTTTAAGGAATTCTATGAGAGGTTGTACAGGTCAGAGCCACCTGGGGGAGGCCGGGAGATGCAGGAATTTCTAGATGGGCTGGAGTACCCGAGGTTGGGGGGGGGGGGGGGGGGGGGGGGGGGTACAGGGCTACATTAGAAGGAGCGATAGTGGAGCAGGAGATACATGATGCGATTGGGAGGATGCAGTCGGGGAAGGTGGCAGGGCCGGATGAGTTTCCGGTGGAATATTATAAAAAATTCAAAAATAAACTGACACCCCTGATGGTGGGGATGTTTGAAGGGGCGATAGGGAAGGGAGTGTTGCCGCAGACCTTGGGGCAGGCATCAATTTCCCTGTTGCTTAAGAAAGATAAGGATCCGATGGAGTGTGGGTCGTATAGGCCCAGATCACTTTTAAATGTGGAGGAAAAGATATAGAGCATAGGGTGTCCCTATATGCCGATGACTTGCTGCTGTATGTGTCGGAACCGAGTGCGTCGATAGGAGGAATATTGGAGCTGCTTTGGGAGTTTGGGGGCGAGATTCTCCGCAAATGCGGAGAATCATAAAGGCTGCCGCGGGACAGGCCGTGACCCACAGCAGCCTTCACGCCCACTTCTGGGGCCGATTCTCCCCCCGGGCGGGGCTAGGGGCGCGGCCCCGTGCGTCACGGCGGCGTGGCCTTGACGACGGTCGTCAAGGCCGCACGTCAAGCGTCACGCCGGCTGACATGGCCGATGATGTCACCCGCGCATGCGCAGTTGCCGTCTTTTCCCTCTGCCGCCCCGCAAGACGTGGCGGCTTGATCTTGCCGGGCGGCGGAGGGGAAAGAGTGCGTCTGTTACGGACGCACGGCCCGCGATCGGTGGGCACCGATTGCGGGCCGATGCCCCCCTTGGCACGGCCATGGTACTGCCGTGCCAATCGGGCCCCAAGATGCCCCAAACGGGCATCTGGCGCCCGTTTTACGACGGCAGCGAGCAGGTGTGTTTGCTGCCGTGTTGAAACAGGCGTGAAGGCCCGGCCGCTCGGCCCATCGGCCTCGGAGAATCGCCGCTCGCCGTTTTTTACGATTCGTGGCTTGGGTCGGGCGTGGGGGGGGGTCGGGGAGAATAGCGGGAGGGCATGAAAAATGTTGGGAGGCCCCCCCGCTATTCCCCCACCCGGCGTGGGGGGCGGAGAATCGCGCCCTGGGTCTTTCTCAGGGTACAAATTTAAACCTGGCCAAGAGTGAATATTTTGTGGTGTCTCGGCTGGGGGTGGGGGAAGGGATGGGGGGGGGGGTTGCCATTCCGTAGGGCAGGGGCTCACTTTAGGTACCTGGGACTGTCTGTCCAGTGCTGTGACCTATGACCCGGAAATGACAATACGGTCTACTTCCAGGTACTGGAACCCCGGTGGGCTCCGCCTCTGGCCCCGCCCTCACCGGGGCGATATATAGACCGGCCACCTGTGGGTGGCAATAATTTGTACAGCCGACACTGGCAGGCGAGTTCCTGTATTGTCCCGCGCCTGCACTGCCAACACCCCCCCCCCCCCCCCCCCCCAAAGCAAGATAAACTCAAACTCGACGCACGAGGAACAGAGACTAGGGAGATCTTCTCCCATTGGCTTCGCTGTTTCGAGGCTTACCTCAACTCCTCCGCAATGCCTCCCTCCGAAACCCTCAAGCTGCAACTCCTCCACAACGCCTCCCTCCGAAACCCTCAAGCTGCACCTCCTCCACACTCGGGTGAGCCATCGAATCTCCGTAATGATCGATAAAGCTGCCGCGTACGAGGCGGCGGTCGCAACCCTCAAGGCGCATTTTGTGAAGCCCGTAAATGAGGTGTTCACCCGACACCAAGCCGGGGAGTTGCTGGACGAGTACGTGGGAGCCCTGACCCTACTCGCGAGGAACTGCAGCTACCGTGATGTGACAGTGGAGGAGCACATGAACGTACAGATCCGGGACACCCACGTGGCGGGGGTCCGATCGAACTACATCAGGCAGCGCCTGCTGGAAAACGGGACCCCTGACCCGCGGGACACGGTAAAGCTAGCGACCTCGCTGGAGGTGGCCTCCCAGAGCCTCAGCGCGTTCCCCGCGGACCTGGCAAACCCCACGTGGACACCATCGTCGCGGTCTCCATCGGACCCGACTACGTCACAGGCCTGTGCTGTGCGGCTGCCAGTCCAGCCCCAGGAACCGCAGTGCCACGTCTGCGGCCAGGGTCAACACCCCCGGCAGCGTTGCCCAACCCGCACAGCATCTGCGGCCAGGGTCAACACCCCCGGCAGCGTTGCCCAACCCGCACAGCGTCTGCGGCCAGGGTCAACACCCCCGGCAGCATTGCCCAGCCCCCACAGTGTCTGCGGCCAGGGTCAACACCCCCGGCAGCATTGCCCAGCCCGCACAGCGTCTGCGGCCAGGGTGAACACCCCCGGCAGCATTGCCCAGCCCCCACAGTGTCTGCGGCCAGGGTCAACACCCCCGGCAGCATTGCCCAGCCCGCACAGCGTCTGCGGCCAGGGTCAACACCCCCGGCAGCGTTGCCCAACCCGCACAGCGTCTGCGGCCAGGGTCAACACCCCCGGCAGCGTTGCCCAACCCGCACAGCGTCTGCGGCCAGGGTCAACACCCCCGGCAGCATTGCCCAGCCCCCACAGCGTCTGCGGCCAGGGTCAACACCCCCGGCAGCGTTGCCCAACCTGCACAGCGACATGCAGCGACTGTGGGGAAAAAGGGACACTTCGCCAGAGTCTGTCTGGGCCGACCTAAAGCCCAGAAGTCGAAAACTTACCAGACCCGACCCATGGACTCGCAGGCCCACAGACCCCACAATGTGGCTGTGTGCCTGCCGGGAACGCCCCCTTCAGACGCGTCATCAGCCTCGTGCGACTCATGGGGGCCGCCATCTTGGCCACCGGCTCCGGCACCGGCCGACATGTGCGACTCGTGCGGGCCGCCATTTTGTGACCCCGATACCGCCGACCACACAGGCTACCCGCAGCTGGGCGCAGTCACACTCGACCAGTCGCAGCCAAAGCACCTGCAAAGTTCTATGATGGTCGTCCGTGTCAATGGGCATGAGACCCCCTTGTCTTTTCGACTCTGGGAGGACGGAGAGCTTCATTCACCCTGACACGGTGAGGAGCTGCTCCCTTCACATCTACCCCGTATCCCAAACAATCTCCCTTGCCTCCGGATCCCATTCTGTTCAGATCCGGGGGAACTGTATCGCGAACTTCGTGATTAGATTGGATTACCGAAGCCTTAGGGTCACTTGTTCCCACAGTCTCGCAGTGAATTGACGGTATAACAGGTGTCCCTATATGCCGATGACTTGCTGCTGTATGTGTGGGAACCGAGTGAGTCGATAGGAGGAATATTGGAGCTGCTTCGGGATTTTGGGTCTTTCTCAGGGTACAAATTTAAACCTGGCCAAGAGTGAATATTTTGTGGTGTCTCGGCCGGGGGTGGGGGCAGGGATGGGGGGGGGGGGGGGGGGGGCTGCCATTCCGTAGGGCAGGGACTCACTTTAGGTACCTGGGGGTGCAGGTTGCTGGGAGTGTGGGGGGGGGGGGGGGGGGGGGGGGGGGGCTCCTCAGGTACAACATTTCTAGTTTGGTGGGGAGAGTGAAAGCTGACCTGGCAAGGTGGGATGGTCTCCCTCTGTCACTGGCGGGTCGGGTACAGGCGGTTAAAATGAATGTGTTGCCGCGATTCCTGCTTATTTTTCAATGCCTCCCGATTTTCCTGCCAAAGGCATTTTTCAGGGAGATTGAGGGAAGGATTACCTTATTCATTTGGGGAGGGAAGGTGGGCAGAGTGAGAAAGGTGCTGCTACAGAGGGGAAGGCAGGCAGGGGGTTTGGGTCTCCAGAACCTGATGTATTATTACTGGGCGGAGCTGGGTCAGAGGGGTTGATTCCCAGTGGGTCAGAATGGAGGAGAGTTTGGGTAGGGGGTTGGGATTGAAGGAGCTAGCGACAGCGCCGCTCCCGATAGCTCCGGGGAAATACTCAGAGAGTCCGGTAGTAATAGCTTCATTGAGAATTTGGAGGCAGTTTCGACAACACTTCGGGTTTGGGGGCAGGGTCAAGGGAAATGCCAATTCGGGGGAACCACAGATTTGAGCCAGGGAGGTGGGTTGGAAATTTTCAGAGATGGGAGGAGAAGGGGATTAGGACACTGAAAGATTTGTTTCTTGGGGGTCGGTTTGCAGGATTGATGGAGCTGGGAGCGAAGTATGAGCTGGAGCAAGGGGAAATGTTTAGATACATGCAGGTTCGAGACTTTGCCAGGAAGGAGATACAGAACTTCCCAGTACAGCTGGCTTCCACATTGCTGGAGGAGGGGCTGATGACAGGGGGACTGGAGAAGGGGATAGTATCAGGGGTTTACGGGGCTATTTTGGTGTGAGGTGCTCTGGAGGATGAACGCTTCCACCTCGTGCACGAGGTTGGGGCTGATACAGCTGAAGGTGGTATATAGAGCGCACCTTACAAGGGCGAGGATGAGCCGGCTCTTTGAGGGAGTAGAAGATGTGTGTGAACGTTGTGGGGGGGCCCCGCTAATCACGTTCATATGTTTTGGTCCTGTCCAAAGCTGGAGGATTACTGGAAGAAGGTGTTTAGGGTAATCTCTAAAGTGGTGCACGTGAAACTGGACCCGGGCCCCCGGGAGGCCATATTCGGGGTGTCGGACCAGCCGGGGTTGGAAACGGGTGCGGAGGCAGATGTTGTAGCCTTCGCCTCGCTGATCGCCCGAAGGCGGATCCTGTTAGGAAGGAGAGCAACCTCTCCACCCTGTGCCCTGGCGTGGCGGGGGGACCTGTTGGAATTCTTACCGCTTGAAAAGGTCAAATTCGAACTGAGGGGAAGGATGGAGGGGTTCTACAATTCATGGGCATTATTCATTATACACTTTCAAGAATTGGATTACATCGAACATTGCCGGGGGGAGGTTTGGGGGGAGGGGGACTGTATGTGTTAATGGCGACTATGGGTGATTCCTGATTCCCTTTTGTTATTTGTTGATGTTAACATGCGGGCTAATGTTTGGGGGTTTGGAGGATGGGATTGTTGTTGATATGGGGACTGACGTTACATTCGTTACTGATTATTGTTTATTGTTGGGTGTAAATTTGGGAGAAAATGTGAAAAAGGAGAATAAAATAATATTTTAAATATATATATATATTAGCAGTCCAATGGCCCACGGTTGCCAAGCATTTTAACATTATTTTATTTTATTTCAGCAACCATACCAATGTGGATGAACTTCAAAAAACACTTAAGAAAGGGCAGCACAGCGGCACAGTGGTTAGCACTGTTGCCTCATGGCGCTGAGAACCTGGATTCGATCCCAGCCCTGGGTCACTGTCCATGTGGAGTTTGCACATTCTCCCTGTGTTTACGTGGGTCTCACCCCCACAACCCAAAGATGTGCAGGGCAGGTGGATTGGCCACGCTAAATTGCCCCTTAATTGGTAAAAGTGAATTGGGTACTCTGAATTGAAAAGAAAAAACTTGCTGATTGGAGAATCTGCCAGATTCCAGCAGCATCAGCATCTCCTTGGGTTTTTGGCTCCATCCCAGTTACCGAGTAGGAAGCTCCAAGCCTTTCCCTGTAGTTTGATGGCGATGTCTCTGATAGGCTCAGGCGGCACACAGCCTGAGTAGCTTTGTTGCTGAATATTCTCTCCTGCCTTCCACTTGTGTTCTGATTGGAGGTGACATCATGGGGCATCTTGCCAGATGGCAGTGGAGAGCTTTGTATATGGAACTTCTCCCTGGAACCATTGGGGAAAATGGGGGGTTTTGTAACCTGCAAGGGTCTTACGGGGTGGGAACAATTCACTTCCCCGTGAACCTTGCAGAATATGATCTCCCCCGTTAAGGGGGAGAAACTTGTTCTCATGAGATGGCGCACGTAGACACTGAATTATTCCTGATGGACATCAGTAATGGCCAATGTTTGATTAAATAATCATCCTCTAAGTGACAGTCATCTATTTGAACAAACCAGGAGGTCTCAGCTGAGAATCAGAAACCAATGTGAGTAAATGAGGGATTAGACCATCGATAAGGATTCCCTTAAAAGTAAAGCCAGGTGGTCATTCCTGAATTCCTGCCTTCCTGAATTCTTGAATCAAAATATCTGTTTGTTTGTGTTTAAAGTGATTTCTTTATGCTTTTATGTTTTTTTTCTACATTTAAATTTAACAATGCTCAAATTCTGGGGTCTGGAGCGATTCTCCAGGTCATTAACTTTGGCCTTCGGTTACTCTGCCCATCTTCCAACAACACCACTTCCACCTCCAAAGAGGCAATCTGATCACTGTCCTCCACTGTCCTAGGGGCAGCACGGTGGAGCAGTGGGTTAGCCCTGCTGCCTCACGCCGCCGAGGTCCCAGGTTCGATCCCGGCTCTGGGTCACTGTCCGTGTGGAGTTTGCACATTCTCCCCATGTCTGCGTGGGTTTCTCCCCCACAACCCAAAAGATGTGCAGGTTAGGTGGATTGGCCACGCTAAATGGCCCCTTAATTGGAAAAAAATGAATTGGGTACTCTAAGTTTTAAGAAAAAAAAACGTCCACCAACTTCTCACTCGACCACTGAGAGGGCGAAGGAGCCACAGAGACCCCCGCCATTTTCCCCATCTCTGAGGGATTTCTGAGTCAGGCAAGGACCCTCTGTTTGACTTATTCCTCGTGGTACAACCCCCAGACCTCACACACTGGAGGGGGGACCAAAACCCTTCAGCTACAACACTTTTCTTCGGAAAGGACACCCGTTAATCAGGTAAAAAGGGCCAATGAGCCGAATCGCCAAGCGGGAGCCACCTTGTGTGTGACCATTCACGTCACAGCCAGCACCAGAAATCCTTCTTCCAGACTGTTAACCAATCCTGTATCCATGCTCATATAATCTAGTTGTGGTCTTGATGGAACCATCAATTCACCAGACACGTGCTTTCAGATATGAACAGTGGTTTTAATCTACTTACTACAGAGCCAGCCTGTTACCCGTTGATGAACTCTCGGTGAACTGCAGGCTGACTCTGGACAAGGGTATTTATACAGCAGCACAAGGGGGAGGAGTCGTGGGCGGAGCCAAGGGTGGAGCCCCGTACAAACCCCTGAGCATTCCCAGAGCTACTCCTCCTAGTGGTCGGATAACGCTACTGCGCTTGCAAAGATACAGTGTGAATTACCAAGTTACATTCACCACAGGTCTGCTCTCAGGTATGGTTAAAACCGTCACTCCGAGGACCAGGACATGCAGCATCTCTGCAAAGGGCTGATTGGACTCCTTTGTATGTCCAGTTGGTTCTGAAGACAGGTCGCCCAGTGGGCACCAACACACTTGAGAGCTTCCACAACCAGAGACGATGACAAGCGACAAAACTTCAAAAGTTTTCCATTGGCTGCAAATGACTGTGGGCTGTCCTGAAGTTGAGGAAGGCAAACCTCTGTTTCTCTCTATTATCGAAATAAGGAATGATTATCTGACTCAACTCATTGATCCCAGTGGAAAGTAATAGAAATTTAGAGTACCCAATTCATTTTTTCCAATTAAGGGGGAATTTAGCGTGGCCAATCCACCTACCCTGCACATCTTTGGGTTGTGGGGGGTGAAACCCACGCAGACACGGGGAGAATGTGCAAACTCCACACGGACAGTGACCCAGAGCTGGGATCGAACCTGGGACCTCAGCGCCGTGAGGCAACAGTGCTAACCACTGCGCCACCATGCTGCTCCCCCTCAATGGAAAGTTTTTATTTTTGATAAACAATTTTATCAAGGCATTTTGGCATAGTAAACAACAATACAAAAGTGTGCAAAGAACAATCAACATAGTGCAAAAGCCAGCTCCCCTCCTACAAGGCCTCGTCTAACTACAGTACTCCCTAATCTACGTTGCCCTGACCCCCTGTGATTTAGACACCATTTGGCTACATCCCTATTTTGGGAGAGGGATGAGGGCCATTAAATATTTTCCAACTGTGCATTTACTCAGTGACCAATCTCCAGCATTCAATAGCCAAGGCCGTCCTGATAACTCTGCTTTACCAATAAAAGGTTAAAATACACATGCAT
>NC_052163.1:5262803-5302162 GCF_902713615.1 Scyliorhinus canicula
CCCCCCCCCCCCCCCCCCCCCCCACCCCAGTGAGGAAATCACAGGTCTTTTATTTATCTGCTTTATTTATTTATTGGGGCTAATACTGATTTACCTGCATCGGATAGTTAATAAATGTTAAAAGTAAGCACTGATTTAGATAGTCAGTAAAGTATTCATGGGCCCGCTCAGAGCTGGTATTACACAATTTGTGGGCTGCGTTTGCAAATGTTTGCTTTGATTTATATTTGAATATTGCAGCATTTTGTTTGCTGGTTAGTTGCTCAAGCTAGCTATCCAGTGTGGCATTTGCCCCACTGCTGGTAAAGGCATTGAAAGTGAATAATATGAAGCTGATTTAAATACTTTTTTCTTTGCCGTTCCAAGGTCAGAAAGGTCTACAGCACAGAGAAGGTCCTTCAGCTCATCATGGTTAAAAACAATCACCGAGTAGGCGGCACGGTGGAGCAGTGGTTAGCACTGCTGCCTTACGACGCCGAGGTCCCGGGTTCGATTCCGGCTCTGGGTCACTGTCCGTGCCGAGTTTGCACATTCTACCCGTGTCTGCGTGGGTTTCCTCCGGGTGCTCCGGTTTCCTCCCACAGTCCAAAGATGTGCAGATTAGGTGAATTGGCCATGATAAATTGCCCGTAGTGATGGGTGGGGTTAATGGGTTATGGGGATAGGGTGGAGGTGTGGACCTTGGGTAGGGTGCTCTTTCCAAGAGCCGGTGCAGACTCGATGGGCCGAATAGCCTCCTTCTGCACTGTAAATTCTATGACAATTCTATGAACCCAAAGTGGTGCAGGGTAGGTGGATTGGCCCCGCTAAATCATCTCAGCTGAAATCGAATTAACTGCACAGAAAACCCTCCTTAACCTAAACAAAACTCCATTAGCCCAAGCTTTTACAATGCTTTAATTGCACCCTGGCTCCCAACCTTTCAAACCTGGATTTTTAAAATCGCTACCGCAGCAGTCGAACACATTCTAATCCAGGCTTTTAACCCTTAACCCTGGTAGGGGCTGGTTTAGCACAATGGGCTAAATTGCTGGCTTGTAATGGAGAACAAGGCCAACATCGCGGCTTCAATTCCTATAACGGTTTCCCTGAACAGGCGCCGGAATGTGGCGACTAGAGGCTTTTCACAGTAACATCATTGAAGCCTACTTGTGACAACAAGTGATTATTATTATTATCACTGCACAAATACAAAAGGCCGGGATTCTCCCCCAATCGGCGGGCAGGCCGTACCGGCGCCAAAGAGCGGCGTGAACCACTCTGGCGTCGGACTGCCCGGAAGTTGCGGATTCCTCCGCACTTCCGGGGGTTAGGCCGGCGCTGGAGTGGTAGGCGCCACTCCACCCGGCGCCGAAGGGCCTCCGCTGGCCGGCGCATGTTGGCGCATGCGCAGAACCGCTGGCGTGATCCCTGAGCATTCACAGGGGGTTTCGTCTCCGTGCTGGGCATGGCGAAGCTTTACAGATGCCGGCGCGGAGGGAAAGCGTGCCCCCACGGCACAGACCCGCTCGCAAAACGGTGGGCCCTGATTGCGGGCCAGGCCACCGTGGCCCCCCCCCCCCCCGCCCGCCCGCCCGGGGCCCGATCTCTCCCCCCCCCCCCTCGGGCTCGATCTCCCCCCCCCCCCGGGGCCCGATCTCCCCCCCCCTCCCCCCCCCCCCCCCGAGGACTCTGCAAGCCGCCCCCAGAGCCAGGTCCCGCCAGTATGGACCTTGTCTAATCCACGGCGGCGGGACAGGCCGAAAACGGGCGGCCGCTCGGCCCATCGGGGCCCGGAGAATCGCTGGGGGGGGGGGGCACTGCCAATGGCTCCCTAACGACACGACCTGATCTCCGCCAAAAAACCGGCACCAGAGAATTCGGCAGCCGGCGTCGGAGCGGCCGGGCGGGATTCCCGGCGTCCCACTGGCGATTCTCCAATCCGGCGGGTGGTCGGAGAATCACCGCCCAATATATCTGCAATTCCGACATCCATCACAGTGTTTAGGTCCTTTGATGGTGAGCAGGGAGGAGGTCAAGGGGCAGTCCGGGTTGGGCGCGTGGCCGATGGGGGGTCACTATTTCCGCGGTCCTGGCCCGCGGGCCACCGTGGAGCACGACGCGGCCGCTGGAGGCCGTCGCCATGCGCATGCGCGGACTCTGACCCGGAGGTGCGGGGGGGGGCCATATCGGCAGCTAGAGATTCGAACTCTACGACGGCTCCCTGCTGGCCCCCATCAAGGCTGTGAACCTGTGGCCTTTTGACCCCAGCTTTTCTGGTGTAGAGGATCACAGACATAGTCCCTAAAACGGAGAATCCAGACCCTGCCATTGCTGTATTGAGGCTGTGTCATTGGGAGTTTTAATCCTCTGAGTATGTCACGCTTTTCTTAAGGTCAGTAAATAAAGTGAAGGAGTCATGATGTATATATGAAGCAATGTGAGAATGACTCCATTGGTCCCAATGTCCAGATAACCAGTACCATTTATCTAAAACAGGTACCACTTGGATGCAAGAAATAATACCGTTAGTTTTCAGCAATGGAGATCCGACACCAGTACAGACTATCCCAAACTGGCAGCGGGTCCCCTGGTTGGAGCAAAAGAGTGGGAAAGAATTGCTGGAAAACCGACCATCGCCCCGGCTTATTACAACACATCTTCCTTATCATCTGATGCCAAAGTCCTTCTCTACATCAAAAGCAAAGGTGAAGTAATATTTTTCTTTCTAATTTGTCAAGGGAGACATGAGGCAGACGTGAAATCAGAAGACAGACTGTTATAATCAACAGTGAAATTATAAAAATCCCCCAAATTGCGAGGACCAGATTGGTAGTAAAAGTGAATAAGCGAACATCATCACACTCCCATTTGCTCCATTTTAGAACATAGAAAAATGCAGCACAGAACAGGCCCTTCGGCCCACGATCATGTGCCGAACCTTTGTCCTAGATTAATCATAGATTGTCATAGAATTTACAGTGCAGAAGGAGGCCATTCGGCCCATCAGGTCTGCACTGGCTCTTGGAAAGAGAACCCTACCCAAGCCCACACCCCCACCCTATCCCCATAACCCAGTAACCCCACCCAACACTAAGGGCAATTTTGGACACTAAGGGCAATTTATCATGGCCAATCCACCTAACCTGCACATCTTTGGACTGTGGGAGGAAACTGGAGCACCCGGAAGAAACCCACACACACACGGGGAGGATGTGCAGACTCCGCACAGACATTGACCCAAGCCAGAATTGAACCTGGGACCCTGGAGCTGTGAAGCAATTGTGCTATCCACAATGCTACCGTGCTGCGCTTAAGAACAAATTAATCTACACTCCATTATTCTACCGTAATCCATGTACCTATCCAATAGCCGCTTGAAGGTCCCTAATGTTTCCGACTCAACTACTTCCACAGGCAGCGCATTCCATGCCCGCACTATTCTCTGGGTAAAGAACCTACCTCTGACATCCCCCCTATATCTTCCACTATTCACCTTAAATTTATGTCCCCTTGTCATGGTTTGTTCCACCCGGGGAAAAAGTCTCTGACTGTCTACTCTATCTATTCCCCTGATCATCTTCTAAACCTTTATCAAGTCACCCCTCATCGTTCTCCGTTCTAATGAGAAAAGGCCTAGCACCCTCAACCTTTCCTCGTAAGACCTACTCTCCATTCCAGGCAACATCCTGGTAAAAGTTTCTGCAGGATACTGTGGTTTGTTGGGCCATAGGACACTTACTTGCACAATGCGAGGATGATGAAGTACAAGATGAATTAACAGTAAATTTTGATTCTGCTGAGATCTGGGTCAGGCTTTACTGATACATTAGTTTCTTGTCATTGCTGGTTGTGGCTATCTAAGTTAAAGTTAACCCAAGGTCGGGTACCGCCATTCGGTGATAACACAGCCTCCTGTGGAAATGCAGAGATACTGAAGCTGGGTTAACCGTGAAGGAATCTGCATTAGGAATCTCTGGTATGCAGACAGTGTGAGCTCTGTCCTCTAATGTCACATCTGCTGTTGGGTGTTTGCAATGGGGACAGAATTTCCCCCCGGCATAAATGCCAAATAGTTGCAATGACACAACTCTCAATGATGTTCGTGCTTGGAGGTTGTCGAATCTTGATACTCCAGTAACTGTGTGCGCCTGTGTCATTTGAGATTCCCTCCATCACAATTGCTATCACTGTTTTCCTACACAGTAGGTCCTCACTGTAAATTGTATTTGCATTTCTCACAGTCACACTCTGAAGCTCATGAATACAGAACCCCCACAGGAATCAATGTTAAAGCTTGAGTTTGGTTCCTTCAGCCATTTCCCCGCAATGACCACGGCACAGTTTGAAACACTGAACTGTACACCTGCCAACTTTACATTCCCAGCTTCGCTAACTTACAAAGTAAAATAAATCACTCAATATTTTTTTTAAAATTTAGAGTACCCAATTCCTATTTTCCAATTAAGGGGCAATTTAGCGTGGCCAATCCACCTACCTTGCACATCTTTGGGTTGTGGGGGCGAAACCCACGCAAACACGGGGAGAATGTGCAAACTCCACACAGACAGTGGCCCAGAGCCGGGATCGAACCTGGGACCTCAGCGCCACTCTCCCTCTCTCCTTCCCCACTCTCCCTCTCTCCTTCCCCACTCTCCCTCTCTCCTTCCCCACTCTCCCTCTCTCCTTCCCCACTGTCCCTCTCTCCTTCCCCACACTCCCTCTCTCCTTCCCCACACTCCCTCTCTCCTTCCCCACACTCCCTCTCTCCTTCCCCACGGTCCCTCTCTCCTTCCCCACGGTCCCTCTCTCCTTCCCCACGGTCCCTCTCTCCTTCCCCACGCTCCCTCTCTCCTTCACCACGGTCCCTCTCTCCTTCCCCACTGTCCCTCTCTCCTTCACCACGGTCCCTCTCTCTCTCCTTTCCTACTCGTGTTCTGCTTCCTCCCTCTCCTTTCCCACTGTCACCCAAAGCCAGAATTGAACCCAGGTCCCTGGCGCAGTGAAGCAGCCGTGCTCACCGCTGTGATACTGTGCCAACATGGGAACAGTACAGGAATAGGAGGAGCCTGTTGGATCGACATGATGCATGTGCTGCCCTGGCCCAAAGTAACCTCCAACAACTTTTAAAAAATAAAGCAACTGTTTAAACCTGAAACTCCTGTTGGTTCTTTCTTATTAATCACCATGTTAAAATGCTCAAAGTTGTGACATTATACAAATGGGTAAGCACTGTTGCTTCACAGCTCCAGGGTCCCGGGTTTGATTCCCGGCTTGGGTCACTGTCTGTGCGGAGTCTGCACGTTCTCCCCGTGTCTGCGTGGGTTTCCTCCGGGTGCTCCGGTTTCCTCCCACAAGTCCCGAAAGATGTGCTGTTGGTCGAATTGGACATTCTAAATTCTCCCTCGGTGTACCTGAACAGGTGCCGGAATGTGGTGACTAGGGGCTTTTCACAGTAACTTCATTGTAGTGTTAATGTAAGCCAGCTTGTGACGCTATAGATTAGTATTAAAATGTCCAGCATGTGAAGAGTTAATGTCATGTTACGCCTAGCCACTAGAGGGAGTGAAGAGACAGTACTATAAATTGCACTGGATCTTAAGCTAAGGGGAGGAGATTAGACTGGAGCTGAACAAGATGAGATTCATAGTGTATTGAAGAGTTAGTTAAGATATAATAGTTATAATTAGTAGATAAAGATAGTGTTAGTGAGTAGCTTAATTCTTATTTATACGTTTGCTACTCAGAATGAGTGTCAAACTCAAATTTAGTAGTGTTAATAAAATTAGTGTATGTAGCGTAGAGCTTTGTGATCAGTAGGCCTTCCATCCTGGAAACCCCTCACAAAGATCACCACAAAAGTTGTGGATCATGTTGAATTTTCTCCCCATGCTTAGTTGCTTTGACATGGTCACGTTGTGGCTTTGAAGCTGAATTTTTGGCAGACCATTTCAGAAGGTGTGAAGAGTCAGCCAGGTGTATGGGACTGGAGGCGGCTAAACGAAAGCAGTGGCAGATTCTCCTCCCTGAAGGACATTAGTCAACCAGAGATTAGGAGATTCAACATCACCACTCCCAATGGTTACATTTGAACATTCCGCCTCTGGGTCCAATCATCTCACCGTGCCTGTTTTAGTCAACACTTCCTGAACTGTAATTGAATCAAAATGTACAACGATTTAAACTATGTAAATTGACTATATTAAATGGGTTGTGTCTTTATTCTGGATTGGTACCTACTTGTACTTTAACTATTTCCCAGGTTGTTTACTTGACCCGAAATCCAAAGGATGCTCTAGTTTCCTCCTTCCACTATCACAATATGGCCTCGTTCTTGGAGAATCCAGGCACCTTTGAGGAGTTTATTCACCGGTTTCTGGAAGGAAAGGGTAATTATCTTTCTTCATTCATTATTCTTATCAATGAGAGGAAATACATTTCCCCCATTTCCTTTCATTGAGGTAACAGATTTGGTGACCTCCCCCCCCCCCCCAGCCAGGTGGGGGAATCGTGGGGGCGCCGGGTGAGTCCGGCCACGCCGCCCCGGCACCCGCACGCGATTCTCCCATCCCCCCCCCCCCAAACGGGTGCAGCGAGATTCACGGCTGGCCGCTCGGAGAATCGCCGCTCGCCGTTTGTAATGGGCGATCGGTGATTCTCCGGCCCAGATGGGCTGAGCGGCCTGCCCAACATGACAGGTTTCGGCCGGCGCTGTCCACACCTGGTCGCTGCACGGGTACACTGGGGGGCAGGGGGCGGACTGTGGGAGGGGTAGGGGGGATCCAGCACCTGGGGGGGGGGGCCTCAAAAGGGGTCTGGCCCGCGATCAGAGCCCACGATCGGCGGACCGGCCTCTCTGAAGGAGGACCTCCTTTCCTCCGCCGCCCCGCAAGATCCATCCGCCATCTCCTTGCGGGGCGGCCGCGGGGAGGACGGCAACTGCGCATGCGCGGGTTGGCGTTCACGTAATTTACGCGGCGCCGCTCCTAGCCCCCCGGGGGTGGGAGAATAGGGGGCTGGGAGCGGCCTCCGACGCCGGAATGAAACACTCCGGCGTCGGCACAATGGGCGGAATTCTCCGCTCCCGCGCGGAATCGGGAAGGCCGGCGTGAACTCGGCCGAGTTTCACGACGGCCTCGGAGGCCGCTCCTCGCATCTTATTCACCCCCACCCGGGGGGCTAGGAGCGGCGCTCCGTAACTCTCGGCCGCCGGGCCTTAACGCTTGTGTGCCGAGAGTGTGCCGAGAATGACGCGACGGCGGCGCCTAAGTGACGTCAGCCGCGCATGCGCAGGTTGGCCGGCTCCAACCCGCGCATGCACGGCTGGCGTCACGACGGCTGACAGCTCCAACCCGCGCATGTGCGGTTGCGTCTTCCCCTCCGCTGCCCCGCAAGACGTGGCGGTTTGATCTTGCGGGGCGGCGGAGGGGAAAGAGTGCGTCCCTTTGAGACGCCGGCCCGACGATTGGTGGGCACCGATCGCGGGCCAGTCCCCTCCCGAGCACGGCCGTGGTGCTCACTCCCCTCTCCGCCCCCCACAAGCTTCAAACGAGCATTTGGCGCCATGTTCACGACGGCAGCGACCAGGTGTGGTTGCCGCCGGCGTGAACAGGTTGGGAACGTCAGGCCACTCGGCCCATCCAGGCCGGAGAATCGCCGGTCGCCGTGATAAACGGCGAGGGCCGATTCCTCCGAGCAGGGAGGTGGGAGAATCGCAGAGGGGGCCATGGGGGCGTGTCATGAGTCGCCCGGCCCTCCCGCGATTCTCCCACCCGGCGTGGGGAGCGGAGAATTGTGCCCTTAGTCTCCCGATGGGAGAATTGCTCCCAGTAAGTCAGAGTCACTGCAGAGGCCATTTGGCCCATTGAATCTGTGCTGGGCAGGTGATGATGGAGTTATTGGTAACTCGTGATTTTGGAGACCTCAAGCTTGCTAGCTGCCTGCAGTGGATTGAATGGTTTAACAACAAATTGGTATTTTGCTTTGTATAGCAAACGATTCCAGAGAAGAACACATTTTGTATGTCTAACTCTTATCAAATTAACGGGCAGCACGGTGGCACAGTGGTTAGCACTGCTGCCTCACGGCGCTGAGGTCCCAGGTTCGATTCTGGGTCACTGTCTGTGTGGAGTTTGCACATTCTCCCCGTGTCTGCGTGGGTTTCACCCCCACAACCCAAAGATGTGCAGGCTAGGTGGATTGGCCACGCTAAATTGCTCCTTAATTGGAAAAAATGAATTGGGTACTCTAAATTTATAAAAGAAAAGAATTATTAACTTGTCTTTTCTCCACCCACTCCTTAAACAGTGATGTTTGGTTCCTGGTTCGACCACATTAAGAGTTGGTGGCCTCAAAAAGATCAGGATAACTTGTTGTTTCTAACCTATGAAGAGATGCTGCAGGTACGTACAGATTTATTTTTTTGCTTGCTTTTATATTTTGCCGTTTTCTCTAGCTAAGAGGGGAGTAATCATAGAATTTACAGTACAGAAAAAGGCTATTCGTCCCATCGAGTCTGCACTAGCCCTTGGAAAGGGCACCCTACCTAAGCCCACATCTCCACCCTATCCCCGGACCCAGTAAACCCTCCCACCTTTTTTTTTGGACACTAAGGGCAATTTATCATGGCCGATCCACGCAACTGGCACATCTTTGGACTGTGGGAGGAAACCGGAGCACCCGGAGGGAACCCACGCACACACGGGGAGCACGTGCAGACTCCGCACAGACAGTGACCCAAGCCAGGAATCGAACCTGCGACCCTGGAGCTGTGAAGCAACTGTGCTAACCACTGTGATACCGTGCCCCCATAATGTCTGCCCTTAACTGCTCAACATCCATTCCAATAACGTTTTGAAGAATATGTGCTCCCAGATCTGTTGGCAGAGGGTATCCGAACCCAGACAACTGTTAGGATTGGGATTTAGGGCAGCACGGCGGCGCAGTGGTTAGCACTGCTGCCTCACGGCGCCAAGGTCCCAGGTTCGATCCTGGCTCTGGGTCACTGTCCGTGTGGGGTTTGCACATTCTCCCCGTGTTTGCGTGGGTTTCACCCCCACAACCCAAAGATGTGCAGAGTAGGTGGATTGGCCATGCTAAATTGCCCCTTAATTGGAAAAAAAAGTAATTGGGTACACCAAAAATAAAATAAAATGTCACATCTACTGCCTCCACTGGGGCAAATGTCCCAGGTACCATTTTTTACCACTCTCCCTATCCTTTTGTGGGTTTAATATTCTCCCAAGTAAGCAGCTGATGTAGAGTGCACGCAAACCACTCTGCCCGATTTCTAACCCAATGTATTAAAATGTCCCAGTGGCCTGACATCCAATACTCAACTCTGTTCTAAACCAGTTAATAACAGTACTTTTGACAGCACAGTGACGCAGTGGTTAGCTCTGCTGCCTCACGGCGCCGATCCCAGGCTCGATCCCGGCCCTGGGTCACTGTCCGTGTGGAGTTTGCACATTCTCCCCCGTGACTGCGTGGGTTTCGCCCCCACAACCCAAAGATGTGCAGGGTAGGTGGATTGGCCACGCTAAATTGCCCCTTAATTGGAAAAAATGAATTGGGTACTCTAAATTTATTTTTAAATAGCAGTGCTTTCAAATTCGCAATACCACCCCACAAAAACATCATCAAATGCATCTTGAAGGTGCCTGAAAGTTTCCCTCCATGATGCCAATAAGTTATCGCAGGCTCTGCTTTCAACTGAAAACCATAAACTATAGCAAAACCATCCTCACTGAGAAATACCAATCTGAATACAGATTTATTTAACTCCCAGAGTACCCTTTTTGTGTTTGTCGCCTCTCTCAGAGGACCAAGAAAAATGTCTCTTTGAAGCTGATGTCCTTGTAAGAAAGCCTTTGATATCTATTGACTTGTATTTGTGGCTAACGGAGCCAAGAAGATCTTCAAACTAACCTTTCCTGCCGGGGGTGAATGTACCCATATATCTTGGTCACTCAAGCCAACCTCATAACCTTGTGCCAACAGCCTGATTTTGGCCTTGTAAGTTCTATCAGGAAACACCTTTCCCATCGACGAGATAGCTGAACCCTGCCTGGGACCTCCATGTACACCCAAATTCTTTCCGACCTTGCAGTTCCTGCTCTTTTGCATCTTTTATTAATTTATCATCTAATTTGTTGTAACTGCAAAGACCTCTCAGTCATACGGGATTCTGCTCCTTGTACAATTCATGGTCAGTACAATATTTTTTAATCGTGTTGAGCTGAACCCTCTATCCTGCCTTGTATCTTGTTCCAGACTGCTGCTGTTTGATCTCCCCCTCTTATTATGGGCACAGTAAGAAGTCTTACAACACCAGGTTAAAGTCCAACAGGTTTGTTTCAAACACGAGCTTTCGGAGCACGGCTCCTTCTTCAGGTGAATGGGCATTCACCTGAAGAAGGAGCCGTGCTCCGAAAGCTCGTGTTTGAAACAAACCTGTTGGACTTTAACCTGGTGTTGTAAGACTTCTTACTGTGCTCACCCCAGTCCAACGCCGGCATCTCCACATCATGGCTCTTATTATGGGATGTTCTTTCAACAGTTCCTGATCCCTTTCATATGGGCATGTTCATTGCCAGATCTATTCTCTGAACTGACCCTACACTTCTGTGCTCTGCATTTCTGTACTTCATGTCCCCAATCCATGGGCCTAACCTTCTATCTTAGACATTCAACCAGTTTTTATATTTTCCAGTGGACGTTTCCTACCCTACCAATGATAGTTACATCCTTCTACTGACCGGCTTCTTCTGGCACCTCGCTGCCACCCTTTGTTACTTGTCTTTTGTGACAAACAGCCTCATCTGGTTCATTAGGGTTACCATGTCCCTCTTCAGATACTCTGTCACCCTCTGCAATCTGGTCCTCATAATTCTGTAACATGTACCTGTGGCTGCTCAGCACATACAATAACCCCTCTTGAATCTGCAGCCTTGCAATCTGTATCCAAACACTCTGGTTTCAATGCTGCTAAATTATAGTTTTACCATCTGTACCAATAACCTTTCCATTCGTAAGTCCATCTCTTTTGTAGTGTGCCGTGTTTCCCTGATTGAAAATAGTTTCCGATGGCCGTACGTTGTGCCTCAAAGCTCTCTGAATTATTTCTGGGATTTCTGTGTTAAGCAATGCTCCTGTGCCCGCTTGCAGTGCATTCAAATGCTCAGAAAGGGTAGAGCTAATCCCAAGCGGGAGATGGTCTTTCATGAATTCCTTCATTCGGTGGGCAGCACGGTGGCGAGGCGATTAGCACTGCTGCCTCACGGTGCCCAGGTTCAATCCCGGCCCTGGGTCACTGTCCGTGTGAAGTTTGCACATTCTCCCCTTGTCTGTGTGGGTTTCGCCCCCACAACCCAAAGATGTGCAGGTTAGTTGAATTGGCCACGCTAAATTGCCCCTTAATTGGAAAAATTGAATTGGGTGCTCTAAATTTTGGGCAGCACGGTAGCATTGTGGAAAGCACAATTGCTTCACAGCTCCAGGGTCCTGGGTTCAATTCCCCCCTGGGTCACTCTCTGTGTGGAGTCTGCACGTTCTCCCCGTGTCTGCGTGGGTTTCCTCCGGGTGCTCCGGTTTCCTCCCACAGTCCAAAGATGTGCCGGTTAGGTGGATTGGCCATGATAAATTGCCCTTAGTGTTGGGTGGGGTTACTGGGTTATGGGGATAGGGTGGAGGTGTTGACCTTGGGTAGGGTGCTCTTTCCAAGAGCCGGTGCAGACTCGATGGGCCGAATGGCCTCCTTCTGCACGGTAAATTCTATAATTCTATGAAATCTTCATTCAAGGAATTTGGGGATTTCTCAATATGGACTGGATGCCCCCCCCCCCCCCCCCCCCCCCAATTATCCGTGAAGAAAATTTCCAGGAAAGTCTGGTCATAAATTTCATAGAATTTACAGTGCAGAAGGAGGCCATTCGGCCCATCGAGTCTGCACCGGCTCTTGGAAAGTGCACCCTACCCAAGCCCACACCTCCACCCTATCCCCACAACCCAGTAATCCCACCCAACACTAAGGGCAATTTTGGACACTAAGGGGCAATTTATCATGGCCAATCCACCTAACCTGCACATCTTTGGACTGTGGGAGGAAACCGAAGCACCCGGAGGAAACCCACGCAGACACGGGGAGAACGTGCAGACTCCGCACAGGCAGTGACCCAAGCCGGAATCAGACCTGGGACCCTGGAACTGTGAAGCGATTGTGCTATCTACAATGCTACCGTGGTCCCTATCCATTATCTGTCCCACAATTATATTCTTTATATGAGGATATGTAGGTATTTCAGCTATATTGTGTTATAGTTATTTGGTGCAGTAAGGGTTAAAACCCTGAGGTAATGTTTGACCGCTAGGATTTTTAAAGGAATGCTAGTTTGAAAGGCAACAATGGTTGGGAGCCAGGGATACAATTAGGCTTTCAGAAAAAACATGGACTAATGCAGTTTTGTTTGGATTAAGGGTTTCCCTGTGGAGTTAATTGGATTTCAGCTTGGCAAGATTATGTTGTTACTGGATGGAGCTATGGTGTTAGATATGTAGCAGAAAGCAGGTCAGTGGAGTTCCAGATGAAGCTTGGAACAGAGCTCAAGTAGTTTTCCCTCTGCAGTTCAGTTAAAGATATGTCTATTGGCAAAGTAGCAGTCTTTCAAAGTAGTTCAGACTTGTCTTATTAGAAGGCGAGCAGAAGCAACTTCTGAAGTGGTATAGCCAGAGTTTCTGCATGGTTCTGAAGGAAGTCAGATCTTTTCTGTAAAGCAGTGGTGCAAGATCTCTCTTTCTCAAAGAACATCCCTGTACAGCAGATATTCCTTATGCTAATAGTAGTTAAAGTGGATTGAGAGCTGAGATGGTATTTTCTTGTTGTTTGAGGGGGCATAAAGGGAGCAGTTAAGGGTATTTTTGATAAAGTCTGCATCATCCCAGTTAGGGGTGTATATATTTACAAGTACCACCAGTGCACCTTCCAGGACACCGCTGACATTACATACTGACCCCCCCCCCCCCCCCCCCCCCCCCCCCCCCCCGGGTCAATCACCGTATTCATGGCTGTAAAGATCGTCCTTTTATTGAACAGTATGGCCACCTCCCTAGCCCTTGTGTCAAAGCACGCATGATCTGTCTGTCCTATCTAACTCTTTCTTACCTTCAGTCGATCCTTCTCCGTCAGGTATGCTTCATGAAAAAAGACTATGTCAACCCTCAGGCTTTGCAGATGGGTGAAGACGCTGGATCTTTTCATTGAGCTGTTAATCCCTGACATTCCAGGTGACTATCCTGATGGAGGTTTCTGTACCTCCCTTCCTGTGGGGTCAGCCATTCTCTCCACGTTGACGTGCCCCTGCACGCCAGAGTTTCCCTTTGCCTGGGGTCATCCAAGATGGCCACCATTGTCTCCTTTATTCTGGCCATCCCCACGTGCAAAATGTTGTCACCAGCCTATTCCCCGTGTCCCTGTGAGCTCTACTCCCCCGACTTTCCCTCCCCGACCTGTTGTTCTACACCCCCTTCTGCTACTCACCCTCTCGAAAGCTGTATCGCTGACCCCCCCCCTCTCTTACTTCCATGTACTCACCAGTACCCCCACCCTCCCAGGAACATTCCCTCCTATCCTTCGCCCATTTTGGTCCTCCCCCTCCCTCCTTCTTGCTTTGATGCCCCTCTATCTTACCCCCCTCTCCTTCCATGGCGTGCAGGTGGTCATTCCAAAGAGCGCCTTGCCTTTCCCAAATTGAACGCACATTAACTTTCACAAGTTGCTTCCATTCCTGTAGTTATAAATTCTCGCCGAGTGTGTGCACGAAGGGAGACTCCTGTCTGCCTTCACAGCTCATAATTCCCAGGACCGGTCACCATGGACTTGTAGCTTGAAGGGTACCACTCCACACCGAGCGTGGCCTGACCAGGCGTCTCTCTCCCACTCTTACCGCCAGCCATTGGCGTTTTGGAAGGATTTTGCAGCTTGATTCTCGCCCTGTTTGGTCGTCAAGGCCTGGGGTGGGACTCGAACCCCCTTGGAGCTCAGATGCAGGTTCACTAGTCACTGAGCCACAAGACCCCATGCTGTGGTACAGACTGACTCTTCAATTTGAGCAACTTTACCTGAGTCAGAATTTAATGCAGTGAAGAGATTGGCACAATCCGGTGACTTCAAAATATTTCCAGGTTGAGCACTGCCCATAACTGGCTTCCCCTTTGTACAGAGTGAGGGGCCTAGCCAGCAGAGAGCATAGCAACCTGAAAACAATTGGTACGGTATTTATTCTTCTCTCATATTTCAAACTTAGAAATGCACTGTTCTGATATTTGCTTTTACTTTAATGTTGCGGATTTCTTGCGATTTCTCAAACAATGTTTTTTGTAAATCTACCATCATGAAACTTTCAGAGATTTTTGAATTGAGACCAGCTTTGTGAATGCTGAAATAATCCTAACAGTTTGCCCTTGTGCGTCTTGTTCACGTGCTGCTTGTACTGCAGAGATTTCATGAGCACATTTGAACCACATTACGTGAATGTAATCCAGCATTAAGCGGTAAATATTAACCCACTGATTGCAACACGGAAAGAGAAGAAAACCTCTTTCTAATTAACGCATTTAAATCTCTGTGAGATCTGTGGTCATTGACTGGCAATGATCATGCAAGAAATGTTAAAGGACCAACGATATTTATTTTCAGGATATGCCCGGGGTTTTGGTGAAACTGGGAGAATTCCTGGGAAAAGATCTCAGCAAAGATGCGATTGGAACGATTGCGAACCGCAGCAAATTTGACAACATGAAGCAAAACAACATGTCCAATTACAGCTTTGTGCCCGAAGAACTGATGGATCAAAAGAAAAGCAACTTTTTGAGGAAAGGTAATTCTCGGGAAGACCAGGGCTTGGGGCAGGAGCAGGTCGTCCAGGTGATTTGGGGCAGGAGCGGGTTGTCCAGGTGGCTTGGGGCAGGAGCGGGTTGTCCAGGTAACTTGGGGCAGGAGCGGGTCGTCCGGGTGGCTTGGGCACCATTCCTTTTGTAAACCTCGAGGCCTTTCTTTAAGGACTGATCTTGCGCTTCCCCTCGTGCATCCTCTGGTACAACTCATTGCTACGTTTTAAAGATTCAAAATGCCTGTTATTCTCCCCTGCTTCCGGTTTCTGAGAAAATGGGGGACAATTCCTCCCCGCACCCCCTTCCCCCACCAACACAAAACCATATTCTGTTATAACTGGTGCATTTTTCATTTTGATTATTAGATATGCAATGCTGCCCTCTGCTGGAGAGACAGAATTAAAGTTCTTTAACTTTAGTTGAAGAACTGGCTAGCTGCCGATGAGAATGTGTAGCCTCAGTGTGACACACAACATTCAGTCATTCCTAACTTAAAGGCATACTTACCTTCCTTTTTTAAAATAAATTTAGATTACCCAATTAATTTTTTCCAATTAAGGGCCAATTTAGCGTGGCCAATCCACCTACCCTGCACATCGTTGGGTTGTGGGAGCGAAACCCACGCAGAGACGGGGGGAATGTGCAAACTCCACACGGACAGTGACCCAGAGCCGGGATCGAACCTGGGACCTCGGCGCCATGAGACCGCAGTGCTAACCATTACGCCACTGTTGCCCAGGCATAGTTACCTTCCTGAAAAGTGTAACTTTAACTTTAAGTAGGGCAGCACGGTGGCACAGTGGTTAGCACTGGGACTGCGGCGCTGAGGTCACAGGTTCGATCCCGGCTCTGGGTCACTGTCCGTGTGGAGTTTGCACATTCTCCCCGTGTCTCTGCGTGGGTTTCACCCCCACCGCCACACTAAATTGCCCCTTAATTGGAAAAAAAATAAGAATTGGGTACTCTAAATTTATTTTTAAAATCTTTAAGTGAACTAGTTTTTCCATTATTGTCACAGTAGGCTTCAAATGAAGTTACTGTGAAAAGCCCCTAGTCGCCACATTCCGGCACCTGTTCGGGGAGGCTGGTACGTGATGTAAAAACTGTTGAGGTTCGATCGGGTCTTTCTCGTCAGGAAATACATTAAAACATTATACCCTGCAAGTTGAAGTATTGTACATACCTACATTCCTACATTTGTAAATGAAATAACATCGAGAGTATATCTCCAAATATAAAAGGAATGAGCTAACGTTCTACTTGCCTCCCACTGACCAGCTCTCTCCGCTTTGACTCTCTACCGCATGTGAATTCCTTCTCCCATTTCCTCCTGCCCACCGCTTCCCTCTCCTGAACCACCATCGCTGTGTGTGAGCGGGGAGGGAGGAAGAGAGAGGGCCAGGGAGCAAATTGGCGAGCAGGATGATCGGGGAGGGAAGCTGAGAGCGGGAGGGAGATGGCGAGCGGGAGAGGTGGTTCCAAAATCTGTCCAATTGCAATGTCAGCCCCAGCATGGAACAACACAAAAGTGGAAATCTCAACGGTACGCGAACATATCGGCTCTGCCCTTTACACAAGGCTCTGCAGCAAACCGATTAAAACGGGGACTTACTAAAGGTGTCTTTGGTGATTAAGATTGCTTCATTGTTTCTATCTCTTGATTTTTATCATTGGTAGTTTTTCACGCCACTCCTTTTCTTTTTGATTTTTACACACTCACCCCCTCAATTTTGATTGCTGCCATGTACTTTGACCCAAACAGGAAATACGCACTAGATGCAAAATTTCCCTTACAGATCAGGCTTGTCCAAACTACAGGCCACAATCTGGCCCACCAAACCTCTCTTTTTTTAAAAATTTAAAGTACCCAATTATTTTTCTCCAACTAAGGGGCAATTTAGCATGGCCAAACCACCTAGCCTGCACATCTTTGGGTTGTGGGGGCGAGACCCACGCAAACACAGGGAGAATGTGCAAACTCCACACAGACAGTGACCCGGGGCCGGAATCGAACCCGGGTCCTTGGCGCCGTGAGACCGCAGTGCCAACCACTGCGCCACTGTGCTGCCCTCACCAGAGGCAGACATAAGGTTAAACCAAGGTTCAAGGAGTTAATTAATCCAGATCCTGAGCTCAGCCCCGTTTCCAACCTATTCCCTGATGGCCAATACTTGGACTGAGTCTGACTCTCTAGTTTTACTTATTAAGTGAAAGGCAAAGAAAGGTTTTCTTGGTTAGATCAGCTGCTTTACACGTTATAATTGTCAATTTTATTAATTACTCTTTTTTCATAAATGATCAATTGCTTTGACATTGATTTTTTTTCCCCCTGAAATTCTTGTTCAATGTTATATCAAAGCTCGGGTGAAATTGTCTCTTTTTTTTTTGATGGTGTGAATCCGGGTGGAAAAGCAGCCAACCAGCTCCGCTTGCAATTCCCACCCTATTATAGGGCACTTAGTCAAAGGAAATCCAGGGGGCAGGTCCCAGAACAAGGCGCTGGCAGGGTGGGCTCTGAATGTGCCCGTTCTGCCAGCAACCTCGGTCTCCAAGGGATCGGGGTGCCCTTCTTAACAACGTGGACACAGGGCCCCCCCTCCTCATGGACCTCCCTATTGGAAGCACTTGCTCCCCGGCAATGTCAGGGCACATGACTCCCCCCCCCCCTCATTCTTTTTGTCAGGTCCCTATTTGTTGGGGCGTGCTGTAAACCCTGCCGATGTGATAGCACACCGGGGGGGGGGGGGGGGGGGCAACATGGGGGTATGTTACAATGGGGAGGCTAATGATATGCTGATGCATGGTAATCGGGTTCCTGATCTTTCATGGCAGTAACCTCATTACGTCATGGGGGGGCCGGGGGGGGGGGGGGGGGGGGGGGGTGCAGGGCATCGACAATCAGAACGAGAAATCTCATCGGCGGGAAAGCCATTTCGAGACTCCCATTGGATTTTCCACCACCACTGGCTTTCTCGCCCAGCGACACCTGGGATGAAAAATCCCGGCCCTTTCCACATAATAATAATCTTTATTTGTGTCACAAGTAGGCTTACATTAACACTGCAATGAAGTTATTGTGAAAAGCCCCTAGTCGCCACATTCCGGCGCCTGTTCGGGTACACGGAGGGAGAATTCAGAATGTCCAATTCACCTACAGCACGTCTTTCGGGACTTGTGGGAGGAAACCGGAGCATCCGGAGGAAACCCACACACACACGGGGAGAACGTGCAGATTCCGCACAGACAGTGACCCAAGCCGGGAATCGAACCTGGGACCCTGGAGCTGTGACGTCACAGTGCTAACCACTGTGCTACTGTGCATCTGCTCATCGGCCCCTTCAGTCAGAAAAAATTGAAATGTTGCCCCTCACGTGTAAAGGTTGGACAACCCTGGTGTAAAATGTTAGAAAAAAACATTTGAATATAAATCAATGTTGGTGTGTCTCTCAGTGGGTAACTTTCTTATCTCTGAGTCCGAAGGCTCAGTTCCCTTTCAGAGATTTGAGCGCAAAAATCTAGTACTGAGCAGGTGCTGCATTTACAATATAAAGTTTGCCTCACTGCGCCAGGGACCCGGGTTCGATTCCTGCCTCGGGTGAGTGGGTTTCCTCCGGGTGCTCCGGTTTCCTCCCACAGTCCAAAGCTGTGCAGGTTGGGTGAATTGGCCATGCTAAATTGCCCTTAGTGTCCAGGGATCATTGGAAAGGTTGCGTGGGGTTATGGGGATTGGGTGGGGAGTGGACATAGCTAGGGTTCTCTTTCAGAGGGTTGGTGCAGAGCAAGAAGATCCTTCGCTGTAAGGATTCTATGAGGAGCGATATAATTGCAATTTCTTCCTTCTCCGATACAGTAACCTTTCTTAAGCTGTTGCAGTAAATCAGATACATTCTGTTACAGGCATTGCTGGAGACTGGAAGACCCATTTCACCGCAGCCCAGACTGAACATTTTAATTCGATATACGCCCAGAAAATGGAAGGACTGAATTTTCCATTTTACAAGGACTGAAGGTGCAAGAATTGAAGTCAAGAACTATGAATTTCATAAAATATACGATTAGCAGTATATCAGCGGTTCAGCAAATCATAATCGAGCTTAAAGAAATGTGTTGTTTTAAAGGTGCTTAGTATTTGTCCCTTTGTTGGCGGTCCGGTTTTCCTGTATCAGTTGGAAGTTTGAGCAGGGCAAATGGACCTGGCAGAACCACAGTTAAATGTGCAAGTGTATCTGAAACTATCCTTTACTGCATTTAAAGATCATAGTCAGACAAATTGAACCTAATCCAATAATCAACAATGTAATTTCTCATTTCAAACTAATCTATTTGTAATTAATTTTGCCACTGCTATATTTCACCGTTTTATCTGAAAATGAAGCCTCTGTAACTGGAAACGAGGATAGTAAATGAACATTCCTTCTGTATTACCAACAGATAATGGAACATGGATGTCCGTGCTTGATAATCATTGTCAATGCTTTGCAATTAAAACTAATTACAGGTAGTTTAACAAAATTAAAAGCTGATTTGTGACAAATAAGTATTTGAAAAGCACATTATTTGAGTATTTGGTGGCTGGCATAAGAGGCTGGATGTTGAGAGAGATGAGCACAATGCCTGTTTCAGGGCAATGCACGCCCGCACGTGTCTCAACTCACCTGGTTGGCTTACTACAATCGACAGGCATTTTCTGCAGCAGTGCAAAAGGAAGAGGTAGCAAAATCGAAGGGAGACGAGGGTGGCATGTGGCACAGTGGTTAGCACGGGGACTACAGCGCTGAGGACCCGGGTTCGAATCCCGGCCCTGGGTCACTGTCCGTGTGGAGTTTGTACATTCTCCCCACGTCTGCGTGGGTTTTACCCCCACAACCCAAAGATGTGCAGGTTAGGTGGATTGGCCACGCTAAATTGCTCCTTAATTGGTAAAGAAAAATAATTGGCTACTCTAAATTTATTTTAAAAAATCAAAGGGAGGCACAGCATCTTAACTTGCCTGATGAAATGTTCACACAATGTCAGATTGCCAAATGATCACAGACCACCTGAACGACAGTCCACACATACAGCCAGAGAGCTCAGCTGGAAGTGCAGCACGGTGACGCAGTGGTTAGCACTGCTGCCTCACGGCGCCGAGGCCCCAGGTTCGATCCTGGCTCTGGGTCACTGTCAGTGTGGAGTTTGCACGTTCTCCCCGTGTCTGCGTGGGTCTCACCCCCATAACCCAAAGATGTGCAGGGTAGGTGGATTGGCCACGCTAAATTGCCCCCTAATTGGAAAAAATGAATTGGGTATGCTAAATTGATAATTTTTAAAAATAGACTCAAGAAAATCTTCCACTATGGTCCGTCATGAAATCATTAGGGAATGGATGAGTCACAGAGGGAGTATGGCAGGGGTTCACCTTCCGAATCTCCGAGATGGCGGGATTGAGGGGAGATTGGCAAACTGGGCCTGCAATCTCCTGACAGTTTTGAAGAATGAGAGGGGATCTCACTGAAACTTACAAAGATCAGTGCGGAAACAGACCAAATTGGGAAGTACAGACATGGGGCGGAATTCTCCTATCCCTACAGCGGATTGAGTGGTGGGCAGGCACGGAGGGAGCCAATGGAAAATCACTTTGCAACTCTCCCAATGGCGGGTCAGTTGTCCCACAGTCTGGTGCCATGAATTCCATTTGCATTATTTGCAATAGCTGCCTACTGGTGTCGGGTCGGCCTTTTCAATTTAATATCACACCCGCCGGGAATCCATGTCAGCGTCAAACTCGATTGCTGAAGAGTGACGTGCTCAAGGCTGCCCTCAGTTGGCAAGAGACTTCGAGGTCAGCACAGCAAAGCTTTCTGTTGGTTTAGCTCACTCCGCTAAATCGCTGGCTTTTAAAGCAGACCAAGCAGGCCAGCAGCACGGTTCGATTCCCGTACCAGCCTCCCCGAACAGGTGCCGGAATGTGGCGACTAGGGGCTTTTCACAGTAACTTCATTGAAGCCTACTCGTGACAATAAGCGATTTTCATTTCATTTCATAATGCTGCACTGTTGCTAATGCACTGTACACCAGCCTGTCGGGGAAGGCTGGTTCCTGCTCTCCATCTCCATGCTGAGCTGGTTTTCATGGACAGTACTGTGCTGCCAGACCCATGGACCCTCCTGTCTCACCTAGTCGGGTCAGTACTGTGCCTGGGGAGTACAGGAGTCTCCTTTTCCTCCTGGTGCCCACACAGCAGTGTCTACGTGGACAGCACTGTGCTGCCAGACCCATGGACCCTCCTGTCTCACCTAGTCGGGTCAGTACAGCGTTTGGTGTTGAGTACAAGGCTCCCCTTCCCTCCGGTGCTACACGCCAATGTCTGTCTGGACTGCGTTGAGCTGTGGGACACGTGAGGCCCCCTCTGCCCTCCAAGCTATTTTGTGACTTTTGAGAGGGAACAGCTAAACCATCGCGGAGAGGGCGGCTCCAGCATTGAGACTCAGGAATAAGTATTCATGACTCACGAGGGTGAGGCTGCGGTCATCGTTGTCCTGGTAACGCACTCACTCTGTCAAGTCCAGTGGGGATGAAGAGCGATGTGAGGAGAGGCTGGATGCTTCCCGTGCCATGTGAAGATGCAAACATTATCACAAAGGAAGTATGGAGCAGTGTAGGATTCTCATCCCAAAGTACACGTCATGGTTCGCGATACAATCAGTTAGGAAATCCAGATAGTCAGAGAGTCACATTGCTATCCGCTGGGGATAAAGGATTGAGATCACCCATCATACTCTCTGAATAAAGAATTACACACATCTCCTTGACAACACACAAGGTTCCGGTACCCAGTGGCATTGCGGTTGGTTATCACATGAATGTTAATTTTAAAAGGAGACACTCTGAGTTTGAGAATGGTTAAACCTCAGAATGAGAGGATTGGGAAGATTGGAAATGCTTTAATTTGACTGTTACATCCATACTCGGTTGGAATGGTTTCCAAATTGTGCAATTTATTCAGGGTGAAAGGACACCCGTTACTCTGTGGCGGCACTAAAACATTTTACTTTCCGAACCGACCACTACACCTTGGTGGAGTCCCGCCGTCCGAAGCAGAGGCAGCCCGCTGACCGCCACATCCTGATGCCTGTGATGAATTTGGCCGACGCCCTCTGGAGGCCCGAGCCTGGGAACATCCCGGCTTCATAAGGGCCTCCTCCTCAGGGAAGAGCATCCTCGGCTGCTGGATTTGGGCACAGGCAGAGGGTCCTGAGTGGAGGTCCCTGGGTAGTGCGTCTGATGCTCAATCTCCAGGTGACAGCCCTGACATGACTCCTGGAGGGGATGGGGTATCTGGACAAGGCCGATAGGCCTGATTCCCATGTGGCTTATGGTGCCCACCCCATGTGGCCAGGCGGTGCAGTGCCCAGCATAAACTCAGCAGGGCGGGGCCGAGGGTGGGGTGGGTGGGGCTGAGGGTGGGTGGACAGCAATGAGGGTGGGGTGGGCGGGGCCGAGGGTGGGGTGGGTGGGGCTGTGGGTGGGGCTCAGGGTAGGTGGACAGCAATTAGGGTGGGGTGGGCGGTGATGTGTTGGGTATGCTGGGTCTGCGAGGACTGCGTTTACCAGAGCAGTGAGAGAGACAGGCTACCAACACTTGTAGAAGTACAACTCTATTTTATTGAACTGTTAACTATTAAACATACTTTAACTGTGGGTTGACACTATGCTGAGTTGACTGGAGACCTGAGGCTAACCTGACCAGACTATCCTGCTACAGCATGGGGGATGTTCATGTTGCTGCTCACGGGCTCTGGCTGTCTCAGAGGCTGCATCCCGAGAGAGCGGGAAAACTAGAGCCCTCTGGCTTTATAGTGGCCGTGTCCTGTCTGGTGATTGGCTGCTGTGTTGTGTGTGTTGATTGGTCATTCAGTGTGTCAGTCAGTGTCTGTCTATGCACCATCATATACTTGTGTGTATATTATGACAGGCGGGATTCAGGTTGGGGTGGGTGGGGCTGAGGGTTGGGTGGGCGGAGCTGGATGGGGCGGGCGGGGCTGAGGGTGGGGTGGGGGGGTTGAGGGTGTGGTGGGCCGGGTTGAGGGTGGGGTGAGTGGGGCTGAGGATAGTGTGGGCGGGGCTTATGGTGAGGAGGGTGGGGCTGAGGGTGGGGTGGGCGGGGCTTATGGTGGGGAGGGCGGGGCTGAGGGTGGGATGGGCGGGGTTAAGGCTCGGGTGGGCGGGGTTGAGGGTGGTGTGGGCGGGGTGTGTGGGGCTGAGGGTGGGGAGAGTGGGGTTGAACGTGGGTGGGCAGCGATGAGAGTGGGGTGGGGCGGGGTTCAGGTTGGGGTGGGCGAGGTTGAGGTTGGGGTGGGCGGAGTTGTGGTTGGGGTGGGCGGGGTTGGGGTGGGCGGAGTTGAGTTTGGGGTGGGCGGGGTTGGGGTGGGGTGGGCGGGGCTGAGGGTGGGGTGGGTGGGGTGGGCAGGGCTGAGGGTGGGGTGAGCGGGGCTGGCTCTGAACCACGTCCCACCCTGCCCCGCCCCTCACCACCCTGCCCCGCCCCTCACCACCCTGCCCCACCCCGGTTCAACCCGCCCTGCCCCGTCCCGCCCCGCCCCGCCCTGTAGGGATGAGGGTAGGGTGTGAGGGTGAGTTGGGGGTATAGATGAGGGTAGGGTGTGAGGGTAGAGTCTGAGGGTGGGTAGGGATGAGGGTAGGGTGTGAGGGTGAGGGTGGAGTCTGAGGGTGGGTTGGGGGTAGGGATGAGGGTAGGGTGTGAAGTTGAGGGTAGAGTCTGAGGGTGTGTTGGGGGTAGGGATGAGGGTAGGGGTGTGAGGGTGGAGTCTGAGGGTGGGTTGGGGGTAGGGATGAGGGTAGGGTGTGAGGGTAGAGTCTGAGGGTGGGTAGGGGGTAGGGATGAGGGTAGGGTGTGAGGGTAGAGTCTGAGGGTGGGTAGGGGGTAGGGATGAGGGTAGGGTGTGAGGGTGAGGGTAGAGTCTGAGGGTGGGTTGGGGGTAGGGATGGGGGTAGAGTCTGAGGGTGGGTAGGGGGTAGGAATGAGGGAAGGGTGTGAGGGTGAGGGTAGAGTCTGAGGGTGGGTTGGGGGTAGGGATGGGGGTAGAGTCTGAGGGTGGGTAGTGGGTAGGAATGAGGGAAGGGTGTGAAGGTGGGGGAGAGTCTGAGGGCGGGTAGGGGTAGGGATGAGGGTAGGGTGTGAGGGTAGGGTGTGAGGGTAGAGTCTGAGGTGGGTAGGGGTAGGGATGAGGGTAGGGTGTGAGGGTAGGGTGTGAGGGTAGAGTTTGAGGGTGGTAGGGGGGTAGGGATGAGGGTAGGGTGTGAGGGTGAGGGTAGAGTCTGAGGGTGGGTAAGGGTAGGGATGAGGGTAGGGTGTGAGGGTAGAGTCTTAGGGTGGGTAGGGGGTAGGGATGAGGGAAGGGTGTGAGAGTGGAGTCTGAGGTGGGTTGGGGTAGGGATGAGGGTAGGGTGTGAGGGTAGAGTCTGAGGGTGGGTAGGGGGTAGGGATGAGGGTAGGGTGTGAGGGTGAGGGTAGAGTCTGAGGGTGGGTAGGGGGTAGGGGATGAGGGTAAGGTGTGAGGGTAGAGTCTGAGGTTGGTAGGGGGTAGGGATGAGGGTAGGGTGTGAGGGTAGAGTCTGAGGGTGGATAGGGGGTAGGGATGAGGGCAGGGTGTGAGGGTGAGGTTAGAGTCTAAGGGTGGGTTGGGGATAGGGGTGGGGGTAGAGTCTGAGGGTGGGCAGGGGGTAGGAATGAGGGTAGGTGTGAGGGTAGAGTCTGAGGGTGGGTTGGGGGTAGGGATTGAGGGAGGGTGTGAGGGTGAAGGTAGAGTCTGAGGGTGGGTAGGGGTAGGGATGAGGGTAGGGTGTGAGGGTGAAGGTAGAGTCTGAGGGTGGGTAGGGGGTAGGGATGAGGGTAGGGTGTGAGGGTGAGGGTAGAGTCTGAGGGTGGGTGGGTGTAGGGAAGAGGGTAGGTGTGAGGGTAGAGTCTGACGGGGGGTTGGGGGTAGGGATGAGGGTAGGGTGTGAGGGTAGAGTCTGAGGGTGCGTAGGGGGTAGGGATGAGGGTAGGGTGTGAGTGTAGATTCTGAGGGTGGGTTGGAGGTAGGGATGGGGGTAGAGTCTGAGGGGCGGGAAGGGGTAGGAATGAGCGAAGGGTGTGAGGGTGAGGGTGGAGTTTGAGGGTGGGTTGGGGGTCGGGATGGGGGTAGAGTCTGAGGGTGGGTAGTGGGTAGGGATGAGGGTAGGGTGTGAGGGTAGAGTCTGAGGGTGGGTAGGGGGTAGGAATGAGGGTAGGGTGTGAGGGTGAGGGTGGAGTCTGAGGGTGGGTTGGGGGTAGGGATGGGGGTAGGGTGTGAGGGTAGAGTCTGAGGGTGGGTAGGGGGTAGGAATGAGGGAAGGGTGTGAGGGTGAGGGTGGAGTCTGAGGGTGGGTTGGGGGTAGGGATGAGGGTAGGGTGTGAGGGTAGAGTCTGAGGGTGGGTAGGGGGTAGGAATGAGGGAAGGGTGTGAGGGTGGAGGTCTGAGGTGGGTTTGGGGGTAGGGATGAGGGTAGGGTGTGAGGGTAGAGTCTGAGGGTGGTGAGGGGGTAGGGATGAGGGTAGGGTGTGAGGGTGAGGGTAGAGTCTGAGGGTGGGTAGGGGGTAGGGATGAGGGTAGGGTGTGACGGTGAGGGTAGAGTCTGAGGGTGGTAGGGGTAGGGATGAGGGTAGGGTGTGAGGGTGAGGGTAGAGTCTGAGGGTGGGTAGGGGGTAGGAATGAGGGTAGGGTGTGAGGGTGAGGGTGGAGACTGAGGGTGGGTAGGGGGAGGGATGAGGGTAGGGCGTGAGGGTAGAGTCTGAGGGTGGGTAGGGTGTAGGAATGAGGGTAGGGTGTGCGGGTAGAGTCTGAGGGGGGGTTGGGGGTAGGGATGAGGGTAGGGTGTGAGGGTCGGGCGTGAGGGTAGAGTCTGAGGGTGGGTAGGGGGTAGGGATGAGGGTAGGTGTGAGGGTAGGGATGAGGGTAGGGTGTGAGGGTAGAGTCTGAGGGTGGGTAGGGGGTAGGGATGAGGTAGGGTGTGAGGGTGAGGGTAGAGTCTGAGGGTGGGTAGGGGGTAGGGATGAGGGTAGGGTGTGAGGGTGAGGGTAGAGTCTGAGGGTGGGTAGGGGGTAGGGATGAGGGTAGGGTGTGAGGGTAGGGATGAGGGTAGGGATGAGGGTAGGGTGTGAGGGTAGGGTGTGAGGGTAGGGATGAGGGTAGGGATGAGGGTAGGGTGTGAGGGTAGGGTGTGAGGGTAGGGATGAGGGTAGGGATGAGGGTAGGGTGTGAGGGTAGGGTGTGAGGGTAGGGTGTGAGGGTAGGGATGAGGGTAGGGATGAGGGTAGGGTGTGAGGGTAGGGATGAGGGTGGGTAGGGGGTAGGGATGAGGGTAGGGTGTGAGGGTAGGGATGAGGGTAGGGTAGGGGGTTGGGATGAGGGTAGGGTGTGAGGGTAGGGATGAGGGTGGGTAGGGGGTTGGGATGAGGGTAGAGTCTGAGGGTGGGTAGGGGGTAGGGATGAGGGTAGGGTGTGAGGGTAGGGATGAGGGTGGGTAGGGGGTAGGGATGAGGGTAGGGTGTGAGGGTAGGGATGAGGGTAGGGTGTGAGGGTGGGGATGAGGGTGGGTAGGGGGTAGGGATGAGGGTAGGGTGTGAGGGTAGGGATGAGGGTAGGGTGTGAGGGTAGGGATGAGGGTAGGGTGTGAGGGTAGGGATGAGGGTAGGGTGTGAGGTGCAAAGGGCCACCCCCAGCTGGCTACTCACTGCAGCAAACAATGGTTAACACTGGAAATGGAAATCTTAAACCAAAGCGCAGAATGCTGGAAACATTTATGTCTGGCAGGATCTGTGGAGAGAGAATTTTGAGTTGAATGTGACTTCTTCAGAACAATACCTTTATCTTCAAAACAATATCTTTATCTTCAAAACAATATCTTTATCTTCAAAACAATATCTTTATGGGTTTGGTTCCAAACGCAAATTGTGAAATAGAAACTCCGAAGTGAAACATTTTGCACTGGATCGTCTATTGCATCAACTCCTCTGTGAGAAATGAAAATGAAAGGAAAATAGTGGTTAGCACAATTGCTTCACAGCTCCAGGGTCCCAGATTCCCGGCTGGGTCACTGTCTGTGCGGAGTCTGCATGTTCTCCCCCTGTGTGCGTGGGTTTCCTCCGGGTGCTCCGGTTTCCTCCCACAGTCCAAAGATGTGCGGGTTAGGTGGATTGGCCATGCTAAATTGCCCGTAGTGTCCTAAAAAAGTAAGGTTAAGGGGGGGTTGTTGGGTTAGGGGTATAAGGTGGATACGTGGGTTTGAGTAGGGTGATCATGGCTCGGCACAACATCGAGGGCCGAAGGGCCTGTTCTGTGCTGTACTGTTCTATGTTCTATATACATTGTGATGGTTTTGTTTTTCTCTGTTCAAGTGCTCGTAGTTTTGCCTTAACACAAGTTCCAGCATGTCTGGTTATTGTAATGTGACTTAATCCTGAGTTATGCCGTTAATATTTCTTTTGTGAGTTGCTTCAACCGCATTTTTCGCCATTACGCACTCAACAAGAATCTGACTCCTATAGGCCTGGTTTATGATTGGTACTCCATATTGTTAAGCCAGGGAAAGTGGGTCCAGAAATCAGACCCCAAGGTAGCAGTCAATTTAGCGGTTAAACCGACTGAGGGAAAATGCTGCTGGTGGCTCTGTTCTTTTGTCTAGGGTAGGGTGGGAGGGTAGAGTCTGAGGGTGGGTTGGGGTAGGGATGAGGATAGGGTGTGAGGATGAGGGTGGAGTCTGAGGGTGGGTTGGGGGTAGGATGAGGGTAGGGTGTGAGGATGAGGATGGAGTCTGAGGGTGGGTAGGGGGTAGGAATGAGGGAAGGGTGTGAGGGTGGAGTCTGAGGGTGGGTTGGGGGTAGGGATGAGGGTAGGGTGTGAGGGTAGATTCTGAGAGTGGGTAAGGGGTAGGGATGAGGGTAGGGTGTGAGGTTGAGGGTAGAGTCTGAGGGTGGGTAGGGGGTAGGGATGAGGGTAGGGTGTGAGGGTAGGGATGAGGATGGGTTGGGGTAGGGATGAGGGTAGGGTGTGAGGGTAGATTCTGAGGGTGGATAGGGGGTAGGGATGAGGGTAGGGTGTGAGGGTGAGGGTAGATTCTGAGGGTGGGTTAGGGGTAAAGATGAGGGTAGGGTGTGAGGTTGAGGGTAGAGTCTGAGGGTGGGTAAGGGGTAGGGATGAGGATAGGGCGTGAGGGTGAGGGTAGAGTCTGAGGGTGGGTAGGGAGTAGGGATGAGGGAGGGTAGGGTGGGAGGGTAGAGTCTGAGGGTGGGTAGGGGGTAGGGATGAGGATAGGGCGTGAGGGTGAGGGTAGAGTCTGAGGGTGGGTAGGGGGTAGGGATGAGGGTAGGGTGGGAGGGTAGAGTCTGAGGGTGGGTTGGGGGTAGGGATGAGGGTAGGGTGGGAGGGTAGAGTCTGAGGGCGGATGCGGGTAGGGATGAGCGAAGGGTGTGAGGGTGAGGGTGGAGTCTGAGGGTGGGTTGGGGGTAGGGATGAGGGTAGGGTGTGAGGGTAGAGTCTGAGGGTGGGTAAGGGGTAGGGATGAGGGTAGGGTGTGAGGGTGAGGGTAGAGTCTGAGAGTGGGTAGGGGCAGGAATGAGGGAAGGGTGTGAGGGTGAGGGTAGAGTCTGAGGGTGGGTTGGGGGTAGGGATGGGGGTAGAGTCTGAGGGTGGGTTGGTGGTAGGGATGAGGGTAGGGTGTGAGTGTAGAGTCTGAGGGTGGGTTGGGGGTAGGGATGAGGGTAGGGAGTGAGGGTGAGGGTAGTCTGAGGGTGGGTAGGGGGTAGGGATGGGGGTAGGGTGTGAGGGTGAGGGTAGAGTCTGAGGGTGGGTAGGGGGTAGGGATGAGGGTAGGGCGTGAGGGTCGAGTCTGAGGGTGGGTGGGTGTAGGGATGATGGTAGGGTGTGAGGGTGAGGGTAGAGTCTGAGGGTGGGTTGGAGGTAGGAATGAGGGAAGGGTGTGAGGGTGGAGTCTGAGGGTGGGTTGGGGGTAGGGATGGGGGTAGAGTCTGAGGGTGGGTTGGGGGTAGGGATGAGGGTAGGGAGTGAGGGTGAGGGTAGTCTGAGGGTGGGTAGGTGGTAGGGATGGGTGTACGGTGTGAGGGTGAGGGTAGAGTCTGAGGGTGGGTAGGGGGTAGGTGTGAGGGTCGGGCGTGAGGGTAGAGTCTGAGGGTGGGTTGGGGTAGGGATGAGGGTAGGGTGTGAGGGTGAGGATAGAGTCTGAGGGTAGGGTGTGAGGGTAGGGATGAGGGTGGGTAGGGGTAGGGATGAGGGTAGGGATGAGGGTAGGGTGTGAGGGTAGGGATGAGGGTGGGTAGGGGGTAGGGATGAGGGTAGGGTGTGAGGGTAGGGATGAGGGTAGGGTGTGAGGGTAGGGATGAGGGTAGGGTGTGAGGGTAGGAATGAGGGTGGGTAGGGGGTTGGGATGAGGGTAGGGTGTGAGGGTAGGGATGAGGGTAGGGTGTGAGGGTAGGGATGAGGGTAGGGTGTGAGGGTAGGGATGAGGGTAGGGTGTGAGGTGCAAAGGGCCACCCCCAGCTAGCTACTCACTGCAGCAAACAATGGTTAACACTGGAAATGGAAATCTTAAACCAAAGCGCAGAATGCTGGAAACATTTATGTCTGGCAGGATCTGTGGAGAGAGAATTTTGAGTTGAATGTGACTTCTTCAGAACAATATCTTTATCTTCAGAACAATATCTTTATGGGTTTGTTTCCAAATGCAAATTGTGAAATAGAAACTCCGAAGTGAAACATTTTGCACTGGATCGTTTATTGCATCAACTCCTCTGTGAGAAATGAAAATGAAAGGAAAATATACATTGCGATGGTTTTGTTTTTCTCTGTTCAAGTGCACGTAGTCTTGCCTTAACACAAGTTCCAGCATGTCTGGTTATTGTAATGTGACTTAATCCTGAGTTATGCCGTTAATATTTCTTTTGTGAGTTGCTTCAACCGCATCTTTCGCCATTACGCACTCAACAAGAATCTGACTCCTATAGGCCTGGTTTATGATTGGTACTCCATATTGTTAAGCCAGGGAAAGTGGGTCCAGAAATCAGACCCCAAGGTCGCAGTCAATTTAGGGGTTAAATGCTGCTGGCGGCGAGTCAGAGGGATACGCCCACAGCTGCCCAAGTTACATTGTACCAGTCAGACTCAAACCCGTTAGTGGGAATATATAGGATGCCCCCAGATCCATTGTTCTTCAGGACACCTCTGTCTGACCAGCTACTAGTCCATTAATGAATATGATAGCCTCTTTGTCCATCAATGGGAGGTTAGTTGAATATCAACAGCTTGGCTCTGTTCTTTTGTATAAATGGGAGTGGGCTATCAAACAGCCAAGATAACGATGATAGGTTGCAGACTGGAAACCCTATCGAGCCTTTTTTTGAGGCGCTGGGTGAAGCTTACAGAGAGATGAAAGAACGCTGTTTTGAACAGGTACAAGGAGAAGGATTTGGAAATCGACCGAGAGAAGTTATGAAAGTGATCATCGAAACAGGCTTTGGAAAAGAATTCTGAAAGAAAATTCCTTTTTAAAAATAATTTAGAGTACTCAATTCATTTTTTCCAATTAAGGGTCAATTTAGTGTGGCCACTCCACCTACCCTGCGCATCTTTGGATTGTGGGGCCGAAACCCACACAAACACGGGGAGAATGTGCAAACTCCACACGGACAGTGACCCAGAGCCGGGATCGAACCTGGGACCTCGGCGCCGTGAATCAGCAATGCTGACCACTGTGCCACCATGCTGCCCTCCTTTGCCTGTCTGAGGCATGAGAGCTGTATCTTCCGTTAAAATGCTGTTTAATGGGAACTAGTGTATTAAGGTTAAGAAACTGTATGTTATCTGTTAGTGTTAGCATTGAAGTTTAAAAGTTTAAATATTGTTTCCTTTTGTTTAAAATAAAGTTTGTTTATAAAATAACCAATCCCTATTTGTTATATTATCACTCCTGGATGGAATGAGTAATAGTAAGACATGAGTAATATCCCAAAAATTATAGAGGGTCAGGGGGCTGAGTTGAGTATGGTTGCCATTACAAAAGAGATGGTGCTAAAAAAGCTAAAAGGTCTTAAAATTGACAAATCTCCTGGCCCCGATGGGCTACATCCTAGAGTTCTGAGGGAGGTGGCTGAAGAAATAGCGGAAGCGTTGGTTGAGATCTTTCAAAAATCACTGGAGTCAGGGAAAGTCCCGAATGATTGGAAGATCGCTGTTGTAACCCCCTTGTTCAAGAAAGGATCAAGACAAAAGATGGAAAATTATAGGCCAATTAGCCTAACCTCGGTTGTTGGTAAAATTCTAGAATCGATCGTTAAGGATGAGATTTCTAAATTCTTGGAAGAGCAGGGTCGGATTAGAACAAGTCAACATGGATTTAGTAAGGGGAGGTCGTGCCTGACGAACCTGTTAGAATTCTTTGAGGAGGTGACAAGTAGGTTAGACCAGGGAAACCCAGTGGATGTGGTCTATCTGGATTTCCAAAAGGCCTTTGATAAGGTGCCACACAGGAGGCTGCTGAGTAAGGTGAGGGCCCATGGTGTTCGAGGTGAGCTACTGGCATGGGTTGAGGATTGGCTGTCTGACAGAAGGCAGAGAGTTGGGATAAAAGGTTCTTTTTCGGAATGGCAGCCGGTGACCAGCGGTGTCCCACAGGGTTCAGTGTTGGGGCCGCAGCTGTTCACCATATATATTAATGCACAGTAAGAAGTCTTACAACACCAGGTTAAAGTCCAACAGGTTTGTTTCAAACACGAGCTTTCGGAGCACGGCTCCTTCTTCAGGTGAATGGAAAGGCTTGTTCCAGAAATGTTTATATAGACACAGTCAGAGATGCCCCGGAATGCGAGCACCTGCAGGCAATCAAATCATCAAAGATGCAGAGAGAGAGGTAACTCCAGGTTAAAGAGGTGTGAATTGTCCCAAGCCAGTTCAGTCGGTAGGCCTCTGCAAGTCCAGGCTTGTTGGTGAACAGCAACCACAACACCACAAAACCCTGCCAGGGTAATCTCTGCAAGACATGCCAGATCATCGACATGGACACCACCATTACACGTGGAAACACCACCCACCAGGTACGCGGCGCATACTCGTGCGGCTCGACCAATGTAGTCTACCTCATACGCTGCAGGAAAGGATGTCCCGAAGCGTGGTACATTGGCGAGACCATGCAGACACTGCGACAACGAATAAACGGGCATCGTGCGACTATCAACAGGCAGGACTGTTCCCTTCCAGTTGGGGAACACTTCAGCAGTCAAGGACATTCAGCCTCTGATCTCCGGGTCAGCATTCTACAAGGAGGCCTTCAGGAGACGCGACAACGCAAAATTGCTGAGCAAAAACTTATAGCTAAGTTCCGCACGCATGAATGCGGACTCAACCGGGATCTGGGATTCATGTCGCATTACATTCGGCCCCCACCAACAAGCCTGGACTTGCAGAGGCCTACCGACTGAACTGGCTTGGGACAATTCACACCTCTTTAACCTGGAGTTACCTCTCTCTCTGCATCTTTGATGATTTGATTGCCTGCAGGTGCTCGCATTCCGGGGCATCTCTGACTGTGTCTATATAAACATTTCTGGAACAAGCCTTTCCATTCACCTGAAGAAGGAGCCGTGCTCCGAAAGCTCGTGTTTGAAACAAACCTGTTGGACTTTAACCTGGTGTTGTAAGACTTCTTACTGTGCTCACCCCAGTCCAACGCCGGCATCTCCACATCATATATATTAATGATCTGGATGAAGGGACTGGGGGCATTCTAGCGAAGTTTGCTGATGATACAAAGTTAGGTGGTCAGGCAGGTAGTGCTGAGGAAGTGGGGAGGCTGCAGAAGGATCTAGACAGTTTGGGAGAGTGGTGCAGGAAATGGTTGATGGAATTCAACGTGAGAAAATGTGAGGTCTTGCACTTTGGAAAAAAGAATCCAAGCATAGACTACTTTCTAAACGGTGAGAAAATTCATAATGCCAAAGTACAAAGGGATCTGGGAGTGCTAGTCGAGGATTCCCTAAAGGTAAACATGCAGGTTGAATCTGTGATTAAGAAAGCGAATGCAATGTTGTCATTTATCTCAAGAGGGTTGGAATATAAAAGCAGCGATGTGCTACTGAGCCTTTATAAGGCTCTGGTTAGGCCCCATTTGGAGTACTGTGTCCAGTTTTGGGCCCCACATCTCAGGAAGGACATACTGGCACTGGAGCGTGTCCAGCGGAGATTCAGCGGAGACCCGTGGGCACAGCCTTAGAATTAGAGGGGGTAAATTCAGAACAGAAATGCGGAGACATTTCTTCAGCCAGAGAGTGGTGGGCCTGTGGAATTCATTGCCGCAGAGTGCAGTGGAGGCCGGGACGCTAAATGGCTTCAAGGCAGAGATAGATAAATTCTTGATGTCGCGAGGAATTAAGGGCTACGGGGAGAATGCTGGTAGGTGGAGTTGAAATGCCCATCAGCCATGATTGAATGGCGGAGTGGACTCGATGGGCCGAATGGCCTTACTTCCACTCCTATGTCTTATGGTCTTATGGTCTTCTGGAATCGATCTTTCCACATCGTCTTAAAACTTTAAAAGGTTATGGTTCTGGTCCAGTCCCTTCGCCACTGTTGAAAGCTGACCAGGCGTCCATAACAATAGGTTTATACAATGTTTGCCCCCAAATTAGATGAGGGCTTGGGGGCAAACATAATTAAAATAATATGCGGAGCGTTTATTGAAAACCTGTGGTAAACATTTTGGATTTATGCATTTGAAGGTTGAGTAATTCAAGCTACCATCACACTTCTGCCTGTAGTTCTAGACGGAGATTGGGACATGAAGCTGAGCGCTAGGAGTTTAATGAGGAGAAACTATTTGAGGCACTGACCACAGGGGAAATGTTGTGGATTTAAGACCATAAGTCAGCGGTAGGAATGGCAAAGGATTTGTTCAACAGGACATGAAATCTTCCCACAGCGGTATTTACATTTCACAATCCCCATTGGGACAACCAACATGCCGGTCCCTGTTTGGGCCGGCTTTTATCCTCCCCCCTTGAGCCCCATGGGCACATCGATTGTGGTTTCACCGTGGGCTTCGCAGAGATTATGACACCCTCCCCCCTCCTCCCCACCAAGTCTGAAGGTCCCCATCTGCGGAGGCCATGCTGCGTATGAGGCTGTGCTTCTGCCTGCAGCGGGTCTGGGTTGGGTGGTGTCTCACAGCTATCCCTAGATGAGCTATTGTCGGGATCTTGGCCTCGGACACGGCATTGTACGTCTGTGTGGATGCCTCTGTTTCCATTTCTGACCCGAGGAAGTCTTTGTTCTAGTGGTCTGAGCGTAGGCCCATGGTTGGATGCACTCCCTTGCTAATGAGTGGCTCCTGGCCAGGCGGGGGTATTAATGTCCCAGGTTTGGCATCGTCTAGACTCTGGAGTGGGCACTCGCTTCTTTAGGTGATCCCGCGCTTATGTAGGGTCTTCCCCGGGAACATAACCATGTCTGAGATGGACCCTGTTTTCTGGGAATGGTATCCTCACAGTCAGTGTCACAGTGAAGCAGTCTGGGAACGGTGTCCTTGCAGTCAGCGTCACAGTGAAGCAGTCTGGGAACAGTGTCCCCGCAGTCAGTGTCACAGTGAAGCAGTCTTGGAACAATGTCCTCACAGTCAGCGTCACAGTGAAGCAGTCTGGGAACGGTGTCCTCGCAGTCAGCGTCACAGTGAAGCAGTCTGGGAACGGTGTCCTCGCAGTTTCACAGTGAAGCAGTCTGGGAATGGTGTCCTGCAGTCAGCGTCACAGTAAAGCAGTCTGGGAATGGTGTCCTTGCAGTCAGTGTCACAGTGAAGCAGTCTGGGAATGGTGTCCTCGCAGTCAGTGTCACAGTGAAGCAGTCTGGGAACAGTGTCCTCGCAGTCAGCGTCACAGTGAAGCAGTCTGGGAACGGTGTCCTCGCAGTCAGCATCACAGTGAAGCAGTCTGGGAATGGTGTCCTTGCAGTCAGTGTAACAGTGAAGCAGTCTGGGAACAGTGTCCTCGCAGTCAGGGTCACAGTGAAGCAGTCTGGGAATGGTGTCCTGCAGTCAGCGTCACAGTAAAGCAGTCTGGGAACGGTGTCCTCGCAGTCAGCCTCACAGTGAAGCAGTCTGGGAACGGTGTCCACGCAGTCAGTGTCACAGTGAAGCAGTCTGGGAACAGTGTCCTCGCAGTCAGCGTCACAGTGAAGCAGTCTGGGAATGGTGTCCTTGCAGTCAGCGTCACAGTGAAGCAGTCTGGGAATGGTCCTCGCAGCCAGCGTCACAGTGATGCAGTCTGGGAACGGTGTCCTCGCAGTCAGCGTCACAGTGAAGCAGTCTGGGAACGGTGTCCTCGCAGTCAGCGTCACAGTGAAGCAGTCTGGGAACAGTGTCCCGCAGTCAGCGTCACAGTGAAGCAGTCTGGGAACAGTGTCCTCGCCGTCAGCGTCACAGTGAAGCAGTCTGGGAACGGTGTCCTCGCAGTCAGCGTCACAGTGAAACAGACTGGGAACGGTGTCCTCGCAGTCAGCGTCACAGTGAAGCAGTCTGGGAACGGTGTCCTCGCAGTCAGCGTCACAGTGAAGCAGTCTGGGAACGGTGTCCTGCAGTCAGCGTCACAGTGAAGCTGTCTGGGAACAGTGTCCTCACAGTGAAGCAGTCTGGGAACGGTGTCCTCGCAGCCAGCGTCACAGTGAAGCAGTCTGGGAACGGTGTCCTCGCAGCCAGCGTCACAGTGAAGCAGTCTGGGAACGGTGTCCTCGCAGCCAGCGTCACAGTGAAGCAGTCTGGGAATGGTGTCCTCGGAGTCAGCGTCACAGTGAAGCAGTCTGGGAACGGTGTCCTCACAGCGTCACAGTGAAGCAGTCTGGGAACGGCGTCCTCGCAGTCAGCGTCACAGTGAAGCAGTCTGGGAACGGTGTCCTCGCAGCCAGCGTCACAGTGAAGCAGTCTGGGAACGGTGTCCCTGTAGTCAGCGTCACAGTGAAGCAGTCTGGGAACGGTGTCCTCGCAGTCAGTGTCACAGTGAAGCAGTCTGGGAACGGTGTCCTCGCAGTCAGCGTTACAGTGAAGCAGCCTGGGAACGGTGTCCTCGCAGTCAGCGTCACAGTGAAGCAGTCTGGGAACGGTGTCCTCGCAGTCAGCGTCACAGTGAAACAGACTGGGAACGGTGTCCTCGCAGCCAGCGTCACAGTGAAGCAGTCTGGAACGGTGTCCTCACAGTCAGCGTCACAGTGAAGCAGTCTGGGAACGGTGTCCTCGCAGTGTCACAGTGAAGCAGTCTGGGAACGGTGTCCTCGCAGTCAGCGTCACAGTGAAGCAGTCTGGGAACAGTGTCCTCACAGTCAGCGTCACAGTGAAGCAGTCTGGGAACGATGTCCTCACAGTCAGCGTCACAGTGAAGCAGTCTGGGAACAGTGTCCTCGCAGTCAGCGTCACAGTGAAGCAGTCTGGGAACGGTGTCCTCGCAGTCAGCGTCACAGTGAAGCAGTCTGGGAACGATGTCCTCGCAGTCAGCATCACAGTGAAGCAGTCTGGGAACGGTGTCCTCGCAGTCAGCGTCACAGTGAAGCAGTTTGGGAATGGTCCTCGCAGTCAGCGTCACAGTGAAGCAGCCTGGGAATGGTGTCCTCGCAGTCAGCGTCACAGTGAAGCAGTCTGGGAACGGTGTAGCCGCAGTCAGTGTCACAGTGAAGCAGTCTGGGAACGGTGTCCTCGCAGTCAGCATCACAGTGAAGCAGTCTGGGAACGGTGTCCTCGCAGTCAGCGTCACAGTGAAGCTGTCTGGGAACCGTGTCCTCGCAGTCAGCGTCACAGTGAAGCAGTCTGGGAACCGTGTCCTCGCAGTCAGCGTCACAGTGAAGCAGTCTGGGAACGGTGTCCTCGCAGTCAGCGTCACAGTGAAGCAGTCTGGGAACGGCGTCCTCGCAGTCAGCGTCGCAGTGAAGCAGTCTGGGAACGGCGTCCTCGCAGTCAGCGTCACAGTGAAGCAGTCTGGGAACGGTGTCCTCGCAGTCAGCGTCACAGTGAAGCAGTCTGGGAACGGTGTCTTCGCAGCCAGCGTCGCAGTGAAGCAGTCTGGGAACGGTATCCTCGCAGTCAGTGTCGCAGTGAAGCAGCCTGGGAATGGTGTCCATGCAGTCAGTGTTACAGTGAAGCAGTCTGGGAACGGTGTCCTCGCAGTCAGTGTTACAGTGAAGCAGTCTGGGAACGGTGTCCTCGCAGTCAGAGACACAGTGAAGCAGCCTGGGAATGGTGTCCATGCAGTCAGTGTCGCAGTGAAGCAGTCAGTGTCAAAGTGAAGCATGCTGGGAACGGTGTCCTCGCAGTCAACCTCACAGTGAAGCAGTCTGGGAACGGTGTCCTGCAGTCAGCGTCACAGTGAAGCAGTCTGGGAATGGTGTCCTCGCAGTCAGCGTCACAATGAAGCAGTCTGGGAACAGTGTCCTCACAGTGAAGCAGTCTGGGAACGGTGTCCTCGCAGCCAGCGTCACAGTGAAGCAGTCTGGGAACAGTGTCCTCACAGTCAGCGTCACAGTAACGCAGTCTGGGAACGGTGTCCTCGCAGTCAGCGAAACAGTGAAGCAGTCTGGGAACGGTGTCCTCGCAGCCCGCGTCACAGTGAAGCAGTCTGGGAACGGTGTCCTCGCAGTCAGCGTCACAGTGAAGCAGTCTGGGAACGGTGTCCTCACAGTCAGCGTCACAGTTAAGCAGTCTGGGAACAGTGTCCTCGCAGTCAGCATCACAGTGAAGCAGTCTGGGAACGGTGTCCTCGCAGTCAGTGTCACAGTGAAGCAGTCTGGGAACGGTGTCCTCGCAGTGTCACAGTGAAGCAGTCTGGGAACAGTGTCCCCGCAGTCAGCGTCACAGTGAAGCAGTCTGGGAACGGTGTCCTCGCAGTGTCACAGTGAAGCAGTCTGGGAACTGTGTCCTCACAGTCAGCGTCACAGTGAAGCAGTCTGGGAACGGTGTCCTCGCAGTCAGCGTCACAGTGAAGCAGTCTGGGAACGGTGTCCTCACAGTCAGCGTCACAGTGAAGCAGTCTGGCAACGGTGTCCTCGCAGTCAGTGTTACAGTGAAGCAGTCTGGGAACGGTGTCCTCGCAGTCAGCGTCACAGTGAAGCAGTCTGGGAATGGTGTCCTCGCAGTCAGCGTCACAGTGAAGCAGTCTGGGAACGGTGTCCTCGCAGTCAGCGTCACAGTGAAGCAGTCTGGGAACGGTCTCCTCGCAGTCAGCGTCACAGTGAAGCAGCCTGGGAACGGTGTCCTCGCAGTCAGTGTCACAGTGAAGCAGTCAGCGTCACAGTGAAGCATGCTGGGAACGGTGTCCTCGCAGTCAACCTCACAGTGAAGCAGTCTGGGAACGGTGTCCTGCAGTCAGCGTCACAGTGAAGCAGTCTGGGAACAATGTCCTCGCAGTCAGCGTCACAGTGAAGCAGCCTGAGAACGGTGTCCTTGCAGTCAGCGTCACAGTGAAGCAGTCTGGAAACAGTGTCCTCACAGTGAAGCAGTCTGGGAACGGTGTCCTCGCAGCCAGCGTCACAGTGAAGCAGTCTGGGAACGGTGTCCTCGCAGTCAGTGTCACAGTGAAGCAGTCTGGGAACGGTGTCCTCGCAATCAGCGTCACAGTGAAGCAGTCTGGGAGCAGTGTCCTCGCAGTCAGCATCACAGTGAAGCAGTCTGGGAACGGTGTCCTCGCAGTCAGCGTCACAGTGAAGCAGTCTGGGAACAGTGACCTCACAGCGTCACAGTGAAGCAGTCTGGGAACGGTGTCCTCGCAGTCAGCGTCACAGTGAAGCAGTCTGGGAACGGTGTCCTCGCAGTCAGCGTCACAGTGAAGCAGTCTGGGAACGGTGTCCTCGCAGTCAGCGTCACAGTGAAGCAGTCTGGGAACGGTGTCCTCGCAGCCAGCGTCACAGTGAAGCAGTCTGGGAACGGTGTCCCCGCAGTCAGCGTCACAGTGAAGCAGTCTGGGAACAGTCTCCTCGCCGTCAGCGTCACAGTGAAGCAGTCTGGGAACGGTGTCCTCGCAGTCAGCGTCACAGTGAAGCAGTCTGGGAACAGTGTCCTGCAGTCAGTGTCACAGTGAAGCAGTCTGGGACTGGTGTCCTCGCAGCCAGCGTCACAGTGAAGCAGTCTGGGACTGGTGTCCTCGCAGTCAGCGTCACAGTGAAGCAGTCTGGGAACGGTGTCCTCGCAGTCAGCGTCACAGTGAAGCAGTCTGGGAACGGTGTCCTCGCAGTCTGTCACAGTGAAGCAGACTGGGAACGGTGTCCTCACAGTCAGTGTCACAGTGAAGCAGTCTGGGAACAGTGTCCTCACAGTGAAGCAGTCTGGGAACAGTGTCCTGCAGTCAGTGTCACAGTGAAGCAGTCTGGGACTGGTGTCCTCGCAGTCAGTGTCACAGTGAAGCAGTCTGGGACTGGTGTCCTCGCAGTCAGCGTCACAGT
>NC_052163.1:5302662-5339791 GCF_902713615.1 Scyliorhinus canicula
ATTAGTGTCACAAGTAGGCTTACATTAACACTGCAATGAAGTTACTGGTGAAATAACTGGAAGTGCTTACTTTCCAACCAAGGTGAGCTGCTTCTCTCCGCAATGTCTTTCGTAAAGTCCTTGAGTGAACCGTGCTGTGGTTCCAAAACCATCTCCCATTGTGGACCATTCAGCGAGATCTTCCAGCAAGGGGGGCGTTTCAACAGACAAGACAAAGCCCGTTCCTTACTCAGATCCCCTAGCAATCCACTGAAACACTTGAATCAGTGTTGCAGTTACTTTAAAGACAAACTTATGATTTTTATGAATCAAAGGTCAATAAACATCGGAATATTATATAAGAGGAGGATGTGACACATCAGTACCCCCAAGTGCAGTAGGTTTAGTTTCCCCGAGCCTCACCTAGATTCTTCAACATATAGTGTGGCTTCATACAGCACCAGGCTTTGGCGGTTGTTATGGCCATTGTGTGACTTGGCTTGACGTTGTATCATTTTGACCATGTTGGCCAGTGTCCCCATGTCCAAGTTCCTTGCTATCTTCACCCTAAACTGGCTTCTCATTGCAGCTTCATCGCTGGAAAACTGCAATCAAAGAACAATATGTCCCATAACATCTCTAGTTTGCCCTCACAGAAGCAACCTTTATCACCTCGTGATAAATCGAGCCACAGCACTTGCACGAGCATTATAAAGCAACGTTTGAACCTGAGCCACATACGGTGACATTAACCCAGAGGAAACAGCCTGATTAGCTGAAGTCTGTCGGAGTAGAATATAGGTCAAATTCACCAAGGTGCTAACCTCCTAGTGATCACAACTGCTTAAACTTGCAGCAAGTAGACAATATTGCACATCCGGTGAGCAAAAAAATACAGGGATGTTCAGAAAACACATTAAAAATTCTGGGTTAATTTCAACAAATTGAGACGTATAAAATGCAAAGAATGGAAACTTGAAAATGAATGACAAAAGAAGACTAAACATAATATAAATTGGGAAGCAAACTATTCATTGTAAATATCTCAGAATCGGTAATGTGAAATCAGAAAACTTGTTTGAAGTAGGTTTCGCTTCTGTTGCTAATTCATCTCTGAATAGAATTCCTACAGTGCAAAGGAGGCCAATCGGCCCATCGAGTCTGGACCAACTCTCTAGCAAGGGAACCCTACCTGGGACCACTCCCCCATCCTATCCTACCCATCTTAAAGGAGGAAAGTATGGTTCGAGAGATTTAGGGACAGAATTCCAACTGTTATACCGTGGTAGCTGATGACTTGGCCACAATTGTGGAAGCGATTAAAATCAGGGGCGCACGGGGCAACAAATTTGAGGAAGTATAGATATCCAAGGGATGTCCGACTGGGGGGGAAATGAGAGGGATTGGTAGGGGTGAAGCCCTGGAAGGACTTTGAAAACAGGATCAGAATTTTAAACTGGAGATGTAGTGTGGACCAGGGGTCAGGAGGAAAAGTCAGCGGGCATAGCAGTTATTGCAGGTAGGGTTTGGGTGAGCTCAGGTTTAGGGAGAGCAGAATGTCCAAAGGCCAGCCAGGGGGCGCAATTGGGGGTACCATAGAATTCCTACAGTGCAAACGGAGGCCTATTCGGCCTATCAGATCTGAAAGAGCCCCTAACAAGGCCCACTCCCCCCCCCCCCCCCCCCCCCCCCCCCCCCCCCCGGCCATATCCCCGTAACCCCACCTAACCTGCACATTAAGGGGCAATTCATCACAGCCAATCCACCTAACCTGCACATCTTTGGACTGTGGGAGGAAACCGGAGCACCCGGAGGAAACCCACGCACACACGGGGAGAACGTGCAGACTCCACACAGTCACCCAAGGGCGGAATCGAACCTGGGTCCCTGGCGCTGTGAGGCAGCAGTGCTAACCACCGTGCCATCCCTCATGTCATGTATAACGGTAACAAAGGTTTGGATGAGGATTTTGGTGATGAGTTGAGGCAGGAGCAGTTGGGCACTGCACTGGAGGTAGAGATCCCTCGGTTTTAGAGTTATGTAGTCAGAGACACATTTCAGGGTCAAATCTGGAAACAAGGGCTAGGGAAGAGTTTCTGGCAGGGATAGAAAAGAATGCCTTTAATCTTCCTAATGTTTAGTTGAGGAAATTTCTAATTGTCGATCTGGGCAAGCAATCTATCGATTAGTGTGGTTGAGAGAGGTGGTAGTGAGGCTATCATCAGCTTACATGTGCAAGCTGAGTGTGGTGAGATTTTGCCACAGTGATACCATAAAGATGACATATTAGAGGGGACCGGTGGAGCTAATGGGAGAGGGAAGAGAAGAGAAGCCACTGCAGGTCATTCCTGGCTACAATTATCCAGGTAAGAATGGAAACCTTTAGAGTATAGTTCACATGAAAAACACCTCACGCTGGGAACGTCAGGAACCAAAATCATGCCCATCACATTGTCCCAGCTACCCAGCACAAGTGTCCATGTGAATGTGAAACCCGTTAAAGATAACATTTTGTCTTTACTTCTGCCCATTCCAAATGGCACCTCCCAGCAAGCTTACTCACCATTGACTCCTTGAGTGTTCCACATTGCCTGATGAACTCATATACATCTTGGTGACTAGGTCGGAATCCACAAGCTCTGGCATCTTGTGGATTTAGAAACAGACTTCCCCCAGCAACTTCTTCCAGTAGCTGCACAATAAAACAAACCATCACCACCGTGGACTGGGAATCTCCTCTTTGGATATTTCAAGGACATTCCTGGTCATCGCACTCAAGTGAAAATCCATATTTAGTTTGACGGTTAGTACGCACAACAGTATATTCACCTGGTGAAGGTGAATCCTGCACGGATTTTTATTTCAACACATTCACCACACTATTGATTTGGTTAATTTGCTTAGAAAACTCAGTACGGTGTTGGGACCAAAATTAACAATGAAATGTCAGTAAAAAGGAGAGGCAGTAAAACAATGGTCAACAGGATTGTTTTCTGTATAAAATTTTAAAAATAATTTTAGATTACCCAATTCATTCTTTTCCAATTAAGGGACAATTTAGCGTGGCCAATCCACCTGCCCTGCACATCTTTGGGTTGTGGGGGTGAAACCCACGCAGACACGGGGAGAATGTGCAAACTCCACACTGACAGTGACCCAGAGCCGGGATCGAACCTGGGACCTCGGCGCCGTGAGACCGCAGTGCTAACCACTGCGCCACCGTGCTGCCCTGCTTTTTGTATCATGAAAGCAAAGCTCTGTGACCTTAACAAGTGGGGTCACCTACTTCCTAGTTCCAGACACTGGGGGCACTGGCGTGATTAACAGCATCCGGCAATGTTAGTGTCGGCAATCAATCGTTGGCAACTGACTAGGAGACTATTGGAAATTGACTATACTGCTACAGTTAGAACATCCGTTTTGCAGAGTATAAAGGAGGTCATTTTCTTTCTCATATAAAAATGCTAAATTCTTCTTACAATTACTATTAAGATTTCAGCTTTCCAAAAACACAAATTATTTACCAGCCAGCGGAGACCAGGTGCTGGAATGTTCTCCTGAACTAAGGTTTCATGAACCCAAACGTAACAGAAATCAATATCTCAGTGCTAAACTAAACAACGAATTTCCCAACTTTTACCACACTGAGCACAACACACATACCTGAGGGTGCTTCGCCAGGTATTCAAGGAACGTGCCATGTCCCATGCCAGCAAAAGCCTTCAATTTGAAGTGATCAACCAACCATTTCTCCAGTTTAGATAAATAGATGAGATTCAAGTACCCGGTCACAGTGGAGAGACTCTTCTGTATATACTCTCTGACAGATCCTAAAGTCCAAGGTAGAAATAGAGTGCAGGTTGAGCTTATTTGAAATTCGAAAAACTCTGAAATCCACACTTTTGTTTTGAGCGTTGAAATCTAGTAAAGAATAACACGGTGTTCACCCCAGATCCGCTCGCTATGCCACGTTTCACACTTATATCTCTACAGGTGTTCCAAAATTGGAAAATTTCCTTAATTTGAGGCACTTTCGGCCCCACATGTTTCGAATAAGGGATGCTCAACTGTAATAAACTCGGCAACACAATACCGCATCATCCAAGAATAATCGTGCAACGATCAGGCCAGTGGAGAAGTACGATTACTTGAAGCACTGGGGGACAGTGCAAGTGGTTGGACGCCCAAGGTCACCACTTTCCTTGTTACTGCATTGCACAGCACTGTGTAGAGTTGGTGAGGGGCGAAAGGCAGGTCACGCATGTACCCAGGGTGGCAGAGGCATGCAAGATAGTCCTTACTGTGAGCACTGGAGAGAAACAGAGTTGGGAAAGAAATAAAATAAAAACTTTTAAACATGACATTAAAGAATTGAAATATGTTGTTGACAATTAGCTGGAAATTTTATTCATGGGGGGGGGGGATCACCTGACTACCACTTGGCACCTCACTACAACAGGGCAACACAGCAGAGCAGAGCACCAGTACAACAGACCACCACACCAAGGGGATCTTACTGCACTTTTGGTTCAACAATAGATTGTCGTAATTTTAAAGAAGCAACGTGGTAGATATTTTTGCTGATTTTTCCTTGATGTACTTTGCAGTGGATTACCAGATCAAACATGATTCAACAGGGTCTCAAAACATAGCCCACCTTCACTTGGAGGCAGAGTTTCATTGTCCACGCTTCCGTTTACAGTCGGTTTAGCTGGTTTGTCTTTCGCCACCAGATCCTGCGGAATGTCCAGTGAACCACAGCAAATGGCTAATTGAAAGAGTGTTCGGGCCAAACGATCCCCTTCTATCTTGATCAGGAATTCCTGAAAATGCTGATCATGGGGGGAGAAGAAAAGTACTATTAGACGGGCCAGAGTCGACATCATTCAGATGGTTAGTCTGCAATAAACCCCTCCCTAAGATTGGCCATGAAATTAAAACAGGGAGGGCAACATCGTCAGCAAAAACAGAAGCGTTTTCTAAAAAAAACACAGGTAAATCCAAAGGAAGATTTAAATAAAAGTGAAAAAAAAATCAGTTGTAAGAGTTGGAAACACTATAAAAAGATTGCAGGATGAAGCCAAGTGGGAACTATTAATTACTCTTCAACATAAAATGGAAGTAAAATATTGCAGATGCTGGAAATGGGTAAAGAAAAGCAAACATGGTGGGAAAACGCAGCAAGTCTCGCAGCAACTGTAGAACGAAACACAATTAATGTTGAGTCAAATATGACTTTTCTTCAGAGCTTTGAAGAGTAATTGAATTCAAATCCTTGTCCACAGATGGTTTATCCATTTGCTGCTGAAACACTGCTGGTATAGCTCACTGGGCTAAATCGCTGGCTTTTAAAGCAGGCCAGCAGCACGGTTCGATTCCCGTACCAGCCTCCCTCGACAGGCGGCGGAATGTGGGGCTAGGGGCTTTTCACAGTAACTTCTTTGAAGTCTACTCGTGACAATAAGCGATTTTCATTTCATTCGTGCTTTTGTGACTTCCAACATCGACTATTCCAACACTCTCCTCGCAATCATGTTCTGTAAAATTCAACCCATCCAAACTCTGCCTGTATCCTCCTTCAACCCATCCAAACTCTGCCTGTATCCTTCAACCCATCCAAACTCTGCCTGTATCCTCCTTCAACCCATCCAAAACTCTGCCTGTATCCTCTTCAACCCATCCAAAACTCTGCCTGTATCCTCCTTCAACCCATCCAAACTCTGCCTGTATCCTCCAACCATCCAAGCTCTGCCTGTATCCTCCTCCAACCCATCCAAAACTCTGCCTGTATCCTCCTTCAACCCATCCAAACTCTGCCTGTATCCTCCTCCAACCATCCAAACTCTGCCTGTATCCTCCTCCAACCCATCCAAAACTCTGCCTGTATCCTCCTTCAACCCATCCAAAACTCTGCCTGTATCCTCCTTCAACCCATCCAAACTCTGACTGTATCCTTCAATCCATCCAAACTCTGCCTGTGTCCTCCTTCAACCCATCCAAACTCTGCCTGTATCCTCCTTCAACCCATCCAAACTCTGCCTGTATCCTCCTCCAACCCATCCAAACTCTGCCTGTATCCTCCTCCAACCCATCCAAACACTCCCTGTATCCTCCTTCAACCCATCCTAACTCTGCCTGTATCCTTCAACCATCCAAAACTCTGCCTGTATCCTCCTCCAACCCATCCAAAACTCTGCCTGTATCCTCCTCCAACCCATCCAAACTCTGCCTGTATCCTCCTTCAACCCATCCAAACTCTGCCTGTATCCTTCAACCATCCAAACTCTGCCTGTATCCTCCTCCAACCCATCCAAAACTCTGCCTGTATCCTCCTTCAACCCATCCAAAACTCTGCCTGTATCCTCCTTCAACCCATCCAAACTCTGCCTGTATCCTCCTTCAACCATCCAAACTCTGCCTGTATCCTCCTTCAACCCATCCCAAACTCTGCCTGTATCCTTCAACCCATCCAAATTCTGCCTGTATCCTCCTTCAACCCATCCCAAACTCTGCCTGTATCCTCCTTTGTACCAAGTTTCACTCAGCCATCATTTGTGTACTAGTTGGCTAACGCTCAGCTTCTACTTTCCCAGCACCTCCAATTTAAAAGTTCCATGCCTAAATCCCTCAGGGACCTCACCTCTTCCCAATCTCTACAACTTCTTTCAACACTATAACATACATATCCACTTTAATAAGGACATAAGAACTAGGAGCAGGAGTGGGCAATTCAGCCCCTCGATCCCCACTCCGGCGTTCAATACGAACATGGCTGATCGCCTCTCAGCCTTAACTCCATTGTCCAGCCCGTTCTCCACAACCCTTCCTTCCCATTACTAATTAAAAATCTGTCTACCTCCTCCTTAAATTTACTCACAGCCCCGGCATCCACCACACTCTGGGGTAGTGAATTCCACAGATTCATGGCCGTTTGAGAGAAGTATTTCTCCTCATCTCTGTTTTAAAACTGCTACCCTTTATCCCTAACCTATGACCTCTCGTTCTAGAATGCCCCACAAGAAATGAAATGAAAATCGCTTATTGTCACGAGTAGGCTTCAATGAAGTTACTGTCAAAAGCCCCTAGTCGCCACATTCCGGCGCCTGTCCGGGGAGGCTGGCTCCACGTCTACTTTGTCAATACCGTTTATCACCTCATCTTATATAACTCCCATTAGATTTTCTCTCATTCTCTTAAACTATAAGAGTATAAGCTTAAACTGCTGAATCCACCTTCATACGACAAACCCCCCCATCTCTGGAATCAATCTAATGAACCTCCTCTGAACTGCCTCTAATAGAACGACATCCCTCCTCAAGCAAGGGGACCAAAACTGTACACAGTACTCCAGGTACAGTCTCACAAATGCCTTGTACAGTTTCAGCATCACTTCCCTACTTTCATACTCTATTCCTTTAGCGACAAAGGCCAAAATTCCATTTGCTTTCCTTATTTCCTGCTGTAACTGCACGCTAGTTTTCTGAGATCCATGTACAAGGACACCCAGATCCCTCTGCACTGACGCAGTTTCCATTGTCATGTGAGAGCACCTTTAAGAAATGTGTGAAATGAAATGAAAATGGCTTATTGTCACGAGTAGGCTTCATATGAAGTTACTGTGAAAAGCTCCTAGTCGCCACATTCCAGCGCCTGTTTGGGGAAGCTGGTACGGGAAATGAACCGTGCTGCTGGCCTGCCTTGGTCTGCTTTAAAAGCCAGCTCTTTAGCCCTGTGCTAAACCAGCCCCTGTTTACTACTGCAGTGATGTCAGAGAGTGGGTGGAGCTGGGCTGTCTGTCAGCTTTTTACTTTCGTTTTAGGCTGTTTGCTGCAGGGTGTGTGTATTTTAGTTTCATTTTCAGTGTTGGAGCTGAAGCCAGACAGAGCAGGTGTACTGCTGTTCTCTCTGCCATGAAAAGACTATCTCTTGATCATTTGGTGAATTCAGAATTATAAATGTTTTCAGTCGTGACTTTACCCTGATGTGCTTCTGGTAAAAGGTGTTTTAAGTCCTTTGGATGTTAAAAGGAAAGCTTAAAGGATTACTTAGTGTTGTATTCTTTGGGGGTTGTATTTGAATTGATGGTTGCTAAGATGTTCACTGTATGTTTTAAAAAGGTTAACTTGAGTCCATGGAATAAACATTGTTTTGCTTTAAAAAATACTTTTCCATTTCTGCTGTACCACACCTGTAGAGTGGGCCGTGTGCTCCCCATACCACAATCTGTGGGTCAGGTCAACTCCATGATACACTTTGGGGTTCTCTAAACCCTGGCCCATAACACCACTTAATGGCAGAGCAGGTTCGAGAGTCGAGTGGCCCCCTCCTGCTCCGAATTAGTATGTTCACACCTAAGTTTATATGTTAAATATTATAAGAAGCTGCCTGAGTAATAGAAAGGGCGTTTCTCATTTCAATAACGCTTTTTCCATTCATTTTGTTTTGTGTTCATGCCGTCTGCCTCTCATTGACATCAACAAGATTGGGCCAGCGTTGACAGCGGAAGGTTTTGGCAACAGCATAACCAGAAATCTTGGCACAGCACTTATGGCAAAAGGTAATTGCAGTAAGTGGTTGGTACGAGTTACCAAAATAGGAACAGAAATGGAAAATCAGATGCATCCACTCCCATTAATTTGTTTACTGCTCATTCCGTCATTGGAGATGGTTTATATTTCTAAAGCTTCAATTATTAATTTTAAATGCATACGACTAAAAAAAAATTGTCACAATTTCCATTAATGGAAGAAGTGAGTCTGAAAAATCTCCCCCCCACGAGGTTTTCTCCTCACTACCCTAGATCACGAGTGCTCGAGATACCAGCACCAGTCACTCTTCCTAAATATTCTGATTATAATGGCTCACCGATAATATCCCATTCAGTGGAAAATAACTGCAAGGCACTAGATATCTACCTTAAAACCATTTATTACACTGTACTAAATGTGGAAGAAGACGTGCTGTGCAGGGGACATATAGCAAAACATCTCTAAATGGACACTCAGAAAACAGACCGACACCCAAAGAAAAGGACATGCAAAGTGTACCGATACTGAAATTGCAAACAGCATCCGCGTTATCAAATCCTTTTACAACATAAAACAAGTGTCACAGGCAGTTGCAAAGTTGCTGAATTTGGAATTTCCACAGAGTCGGGTTCACCTGCCCTCTCCTGTGCAGCTTGTCCGCTGTCTATCCCAGAGTCCTCTGTTGGCTAGTATACTCCAGCCAGCGCACGGCAGCAGCAGGATTTGGACACCTCAGGAATGGGAAGCTTTAAAAAAAAAACCCAGCATGCACAGTCACAGAGAAACCAGTCTATTTTTAGGATATCTTTAGGGCAGCACTGTAGCACAGTGGTTAGCACTGTCGCTTCACAGAGCCAGGGTCCCGGTCCCGATTCCCTGCTGTCTGTGCGGAGTCTGCACGTTCTCCCCGTGTCTACGCGGGTTTCCTCCGGGTGCTCCGGTTTCCAAAAACGTGCAGGTTGGGTGGATCGGCCATTCCGAATTCTCCCTCTGTGTACCCGAACAGGCGACGGAGTGTGGCGACTAAGGGATTTTCACTGCAGTGTTAATGTAAGCCTATTTGTGACACTCATAAAGGTTATTATTGTGGAACGATGGGATAGAATGGTTTCACTGCAGCGAGAGATGCTGGGTAAAGAACTCCCAATTTACGGAATTATTTTTATACAAACAGTACACACCACGACCAGTTTAAAAATAAGAAAGGCATCTAATACAGTGACAATTATTTACTGGTTCCACTCTCCTTACAAAGTTTACAAAGTCAAGCTACACAGGGAGACCTGACAAAGTAACCTGAAGATTCTTAGCAATCTTACACCCACCAACCATGCAATCCAATTCCGTCACTTCCTCCCCACTGAGATTCTTGGATAGCCAATGAAGACCAACCATTATTACGCGATTACCTCACACAGGTGAGTCAGGATTTCGACCCAGGTAAAACTTAGTTGCTTACCTTTGCCAGTTTATCACTGAAAACTCCTCGTGCATTGACAAACACCTGAAAGGCTGCATCTGCTGCTGTCATAGAGGCATATTGCTTCCGGAGATCCAGAGATCCACAGGTAGAATAGAGCGGCTGGCCACTCGCGGGATCCATCACTGCTTTCTTCAGTTTGTGAAATCGAACGTTCGCTTCCTCCTCCATTTCCTTCTGAACTCGACTTCTCGCCTTCTCCACAGCAGTCCGTTCAGTGGATAAAGTCTTTGACAACGTCTGTTTGGCAAAGTTTCAACACAAAAACAATTTATTAATTCCTTACCTTCACTTTCAATGACTTTTTCTCCCTTTGCTCCCCATTTCACACATCAACAAAACATGCTCCAGCTGACAGCACAGATGGGAACATTAGAACTAGGAAGAGGAGTCAGCAATTCAGCCTCGCAATCCCTCCTCTCCGCCATTCAATACTGTCATTGCTGATCTGCTCTTAGCCTCAGGTTTCCTCCCACAGTCCAAAGATGTGCAGGTTAGGTGGATTGTCCGTGATAAGTTGCCCTTGTCCAAAATTGCCCTTAGTGTTGGGTGGGGTTACTGGGTTATGGGGATAGGGTGGAGGTGTTGGCCTTGGGTCGGGTGCTCTTTCCAAGAGCCGGTGCAGACTTGATGGGCCGAATGGCCTCCTTCTGCACTATGAATTCTATGATTCTATAATTCAACTCCACTTTTTTTTTCTCCCCCCTCCCCTCAACTCCACTTTCCTGCCCGTTCTCCGTAACCCTTAAACCTATCAGTAATTTAAAATCTTTCTATCTCCTCAAATTTACTCAAAACCCCGGCATCCACCGCGCTCTGGGGTAGCGAATTCCACAGATTCACAACACTTTGAGGAAGTAATTTCTCCTCCTCGGTTTTAAATCTGCTCCCCCTTATCCTAAAACCACAACCTCTCACTCTAGGTTTCCCCACAAGAGGACGTATCCGCTCTATGTCTACTTTGTCAATACATTTTATCATCTTATATACCTCATTAGACCTCATTCGTCCTAAACTGCTCAATTTCTCTTCATACGACAGAGCCCTCATCTCCGAACTGACTCCAGGAAACCTCCTCTGATCTGACTTTTTCCAATTAAGGGGCAATTTAGCGTGGCCAATCCACCTACCCTGCACAGCTTTGGGTTGTGGGGGCGAAACCCACGCAAACACAGGGAGAATGTGCAAACTCCACACGGACAGTGACCCAGAGCCGGAGTCGAACCTGGGACCTTGGCGCCGTGAGGCCGCAGTGCTAATCCACTGCACCACCGTGCTGCCTCCCCTAACCCAAATATATGCAGGATAGGTGGATTGGCCATGCTAAATTGCCCCTGAATTGGAAAGGGAAAAAAATTGGGTACTATTAATTTATAAAAACAAAAGACTAACACAGTGGGCTAAACAGCTGGCTTGTAATGCAGAACAAGACCAGCAGCACGGTTCAATTTCCGTACCAGCCTCCCCGAACAGGCGCCGGAATGTGGTGACTAGGGGCTTTTCACAGTAACTTCATTCGAAGCCTACTTGTGACAATAAGCGATTTTCATTTTCATTTCACATGTGGCGCACTGGGACTGTGGCGCTGAGGACCCGGGTTCGAATCCCGGCCCTGGGTCACTGTCCGTGTGGAGTTTGCACATTCTCCCCGTGTCTGCGTGGGTTTCGCCCCCACAACCCAAAAATGTGCAGGGTAGGTGGATTGGCCACGCTAAAATGCTCCTTAATTAGAAAACAAATAATTGGGTACTCTTAATTTTATATTTTAAAAAAATTATAAAAACAGAAACAAAGCTGCCCAGCAAACAAATATTGATCGAGATTGACAGAGAGGGGTTTAATGCCAGACCATGGAGGTAGTGACTATAGACAAATAGTTCAATGTTGTTCAAAATGAGGGCAGCACGGTGGCGCAGTGGGTTAGCCCTGCTGCCTCACGTTGCCTCCAGGTCCAATCCCAGCTCTGGGTCACTGTCCGTGCGGAGTTTGCACATTCTCCCTGTGGGGCTCCTTTTACTAACTGACCTTTGACCTTAGACACAGCTAAATACTGAAATAAGAACAGATTGGGCCTGAAATACGCAGCAGGTCCACGAGCAACTGGAAAGGGAGAAAAAAATATAGGTTAATGTTTTGAGTAGAAAAGCCTTTGTCAGAACTCGGGAGTTAATCGAGTACGGTTAAACAGGTTGGGAAATTTGTGCTTTCGAGAAATGAAGACTTAGCGGAGACATGGGGCTGGATTCTCCGTCCCGCCACTTTTCAGCCTCGACCCGCCGGCGGGATTCTCCGTTATGCCGGCCGGTCAATGGGGTTCCCCATTGTGGGGCAGCCCCACGCCGTCGGGAAACCCCCGGGGCTTCCAGCAAACCGGAGAATCCCGCCCCATGGTATTGATTCTTCAAGTAATGAATGGATTGGACGGGGTAGATGCCGGGGGGCTTCCACATCTTTGAAAGAATGCAAAGCCATGGGCCACAAATACAGAATTGTTACTAATAAATCCAAGAGGAGAATAAGGAGCTATTTCTTTACTCAGAGTGGCTAAGAGTGTGGAACTCATGTGCTTGAGGCAGATAGCTTAGAAAGTTTCAAAAATAAGTTGGACAAGTACAGAAAGGGGGAACAGGGAATAGAAAGATATGCTAAATAGAGATGACGTAGATAGATTGGGAGAAGAGCTGTGTATGCACAAACAACAATAGTTGGGCTGAAATGCTGCACTCTTCCATCTGGTTCTGACAAGGACATTGCCCAAAACTTATTTTAACAACATGGAAATTTAGAATGCTCGCCTCAAAAAGTTTGGTGAACGCGCGAATCAGGGCAAAGGTTTCGTGGCATTGTTTGCCTCTACCTCCACGGATAGGCCGATTGAAAAGGCAGGCATTTACGGAACAGTTTGGATAACAACTGACAGGCGTAGAGCGCCAACTTCAGCAGTTACTAAAGAGCTGATGGCTTCCAAATCGGAATCAGCACCTTTAGCATTAGGAGGGCAGTAAATGATCATGCATGACCGGCTGAAATGAAACCATCTATCAAAACAAAATAAAGGCAACTTACTGATATCAGAAGTCCGATGCTAGTAATTCTGATTCCAAGCTCGTATGGCGAGTCACAGTGATACTGATCTGCTAAGTGCTTTATGAAATCAGCCAAATCTAGTTTTTGTGCCCGTTTGTTTCTTCTATATTGCTGGAGACTCTGGAGGGGGAAAGGTTACCGGTGAATGTCTGCAGGTTTTTGTGATGACATTTCAAAGAATAATAAAGAATATAATAAACAGAATGGAACCAATTAAACGTGCATTGACAATCAAGAGATTCTGAACGTTTACATGCAGATTTTAACACTGCTCTCCTAATATAGGGTAGCATGAAAGATGGACATGGGCAGAACCATCAATTGTAATACTGACACTACACAATCCCTGATCTGTGCTAAGCCTCTGCATGTCTCCCTGGCTGTTGGAAGACGAAAGGGGGCAACATGGGTAAGCAACCATGAGATGGTGTGATGTAGCTGGAAAGGTAACACTGGAGGAAGCCTGTGGACAAATTAACCGCCTACTCTCTTGGTGACAACTAACGCATGGCCATGGGATGACAGAACCAAGGGTTCACAGGTGTCGGAAGATCTCACTAAAACTTTACCGCACCAAAGTAAACTTTTACCCAGCCTCTCCAGTAACCATCAGCAATAGGATTGGCCTGACCAGTCTTAAGGTTTACACATTTGGTAAGTTGCAAAAAAAGCGACATAATAAACAGAAACACAATTTATTCAGCTCTTGATGAAAGAAACTAACCTCATTGTAAGTTAGTCCCTCATTCACGCAGACAGTTTTATACCAATCAAACATGCCACTGTACCTGTAAAATATCCACTGTCTCAATTTCAAAAATATCCTCATCCTTCAGCGACTGGGGCACTTTGAACATCCTGTGCACAAGGGGTTGCTTGCATAAAGGGCCAAGTTTCAAATCTTCAAAGGTTTGCTTGTTCTTCAGGGACGCCAAGCACTGATTCAGCTCATAAAGAGTACAGACACACCGGATACTTTCAAAAGCCTGAAAATATGTAATAAGAAGCATTAATTCGCTTCGTTTTGAGAAGGTATCTTGTCGGACATTAGGGCAGAAGAAAAGTAAAGAGTCATTTTCAAAGGAAAAAACAAGTGTCACAGCTGTAAAAAGCCACGACTGATAAAGGTTCCTTCGTTCCTATTGAGGCCTGTGCTGGAAGCAAAGGCAGGGCTGGGAGAGCAGAAATCCTACCCTGCCGGAACACCGTATCGGGTCGACTCGCTACTTACTTCGATAAAAATGGTGATTTCTCGCTGTGTTCGACGAAGTTCTTGAATCGCGGGGAGTTGTTTGACAGGTTGCCAGACCCCAATATCTTTCAGGCTTTGAATCTTGAAGTGGTTGCAAACTCTGCCCACCACCTGGATATAGAAAGAGAGAAAGAGTGAGAGCACGCTTTCGAGAGAGGGGAAGAGGGAGAGAGTGAGCGTGACAGAGAAAAAAGAAAGGGGAGAGAGAGAGCACAAATGTTTAGTTGCAGTGAGCTGTGGTTCTATCGTGCAGGCTTTAGTTGCTGAGAAAGAAAATGCTGATGATGCCTGGCTTTAATTTATCTCAAAAAGTTTTAAAAAGGTAAACCTGTGCATGCATCAAAATGTATTTCTGTCTATATTTATTTTGTTCTAACACTTGTACTTTATGCTGATTGAAGCAGAATGTAAACGTACAGTCACATAATAGATCTCGCCTGCAGAAGCTCATCTCAGAACTGATAGGTTGTAGTTTGTTTTGACCCACATTGTGATGTCTGAATGGTGAATCAGGACATATCGGAGAAGAGAGACAGCACACATATTATATCTGTATATAGGATATATGTATATATTCCAAAATATTACCAGTATTTTCCCAGTATATCCTCTGGTGAAGCAGTGTAGGCATTCTCTAGCCAAGAGGACTGCTCAATCGACACGTATATTTATGACCGAGACTATTTCAATAAGACTTTTGGGCACAAAGGAAATGAGAAATATTGGGATAGTGCAGCAGCAAAGCACTGATGGTGAGGTTTAGCCACGATCTTATTGAATCAAAGAGGAGGTTCAAAGGGGCACATGGCTGACTCCTCCCCAGATATCTTATATATGTTCCCGTGTCTATTAAAAAATGCTATTCTCACTACCGCAGATCAAATTAATGTTTCAAAGAGTCCATTCTTTACATACCTTCGCTTCAGTCACATGTTCTCCTTCAGCAGCAAGGGCACGAATGAACTCATCAATCCGCTGGTTCACATCTTCCAAATTGAGGGGTTTATTTCGATAGCACCCCAGCGTACCTGGGTCTAATGTCTCCATCGCCTGCATGGCAGATCTATGTTCCTCCCTTATGCGTGGAAAGAAATTTTGGGGGTATCGGTCCTTTGATCTCCTCTTCCTCAGTTCCTCCTCTTTCAACTTTTTCAACTCCTCTTTTGATATTTTTGTGTCCAATGCAGGAAAGTCTTCTGAAGACGCTGTTGACAGTGCGGGTGAAGCTGAACGTTGTCCTGGCTTTACTGAAGCAATGAGATTTTGATGAAATGTGTAAGATTCAGTTGGTTGCATTGTACAATTTGCGATAACCATTGGTGCCGGGCGAATTAAGTGGGACGCGGGCACAGGGTCTTTCATTGATGTGTCTTCCTTTTGGTAACTTCTCAGATTTGCCCAGGCTCCATTTTTCTCAGTATCGTCCTCTGAAGATGCTGTTGACAATGCCGGCGAGGCTGTTTTGCGTTCTGGGAAACCAAATGTTATTCGTGGTCCTATGGAGCCTGGCCCAAGGATGCTAGGCAAAGGCATTAATGGTGGGCCACAGAGGATGCCATTCAGTGGTGTTATATTCGGCCTATACATTGGAATAGGAACTCCATGTATGGCTGCTGAACAAGGAAAAAAACATTAGCCGTTGGCATATTTCCCTGCAGTTAATTAAAGATCATAATACTGGGCTCAACTTTCATTTAAAGACGCTGTTACTATTTCTTCTTTCTAAATAAATGACACAAAAAAAAAACCACCATTCGGGGAAAGGGTAGAGGGAAGGAAGGAAAGGGAGGATAAATGAAGGGGTGATGGGGGAGAATACGCTCTTCTGAAGGAGGGAAGATAAATCAAGAGGCGAAATAAGCCATCATGCTCTTGTGGACTCTGCTGCCAACTTTCAACCATATTAAGATACAAAAGGTTTTAAAACACATTGCACATTAACTACACGCATATATATTCATTAACCTTATCATAACTCAACAGCATCAATGTTTGGAAAGTTTTTCAAAATTGCTGTCCCAAGGATCCAATAGGTAAAGTCAGAAGATTTTGGTGTATTAGACCATACCAAACTGTCAGAATTTAGATGTGGTTTAAGAAAATTAACACATTTCAACTTTATAAAACAGACAGTAAGTCAGAGAGAATTGATTAAAATAGTGTTCTTTTCAGGAAGGATGCACATCAGAGCTGTTTTCAGCTTGTCTACTGCTGAACCCCTCATCCATGTCTTTATTGCCACTATTTTGTTGGTTATTCCAACGCACTCCTAGCTGGCTTCCCACACCCTACCCTCCGGATATCTGAAGTCATCAAAACTCTGCTATTGTCCTAATTTACGGCAGGGTGGCGCAGGGGTTAGCACTGCTGCCTACCGCACTGAGAACCCGGGATCAATCCTGGCCCCGGGTCTCGTCCGTGCGGAGTTTGCACATTCTCCCCGTGTCTGCGTGGGTCTCACCCCCACAACCCAAAGAGGTGGATTGGCCACGCTAAATTATCCCTTAATTGGAAAAAATAATTGCGTACTCTAAATTTTTTTTTTTAAATCTCGTTGATTCATCATCCCTTGTTCTCGGAATAGAATTATCGAATGGGGTTGACAGCCCGATAGAAAGAACATTGACCGGGGCGGCATGGTGGTTAGCCCTGCTGTCTCACGGCACCGAGGTCCCAGGTTCCGGCTCTGGGTCACTGTCCGTGTGGAGTTTGCACATTCTCCCCGTGTCTGAGTGGGTCTCGCCCCCACAACCCAAAGATGTGCTGGCTAGGTGGATTGAGCACGCTAAATTGCCCCTAAAAATTGGAAAAAATGAATTGGCCACACTAAATTTATAAAAAAAAGATTTAAAAAAGAAAGAACATTGACCCATCTGTGCTGGCTGTCCATCAGAGCAATTTAGCAGCTGCTCCTACTCCCCTGCCATTTCCCAGCAACCTGCAAAATTTTCCACTTCTGGTGATTACCTAATTCACTTTTTTTTAAACCGTGAAGGGACACACTTTACATAGAACATAGAACAGTACAGCACAGAACAGGCCCTTCGGCCCTCGATGTTGTGCCGAGCAATGATCACCCTACTCAAACCCACGTATCCACCCTATACCCATAACCCAACAACCCCCCCTTAACCTTACATTTTAGGACACTACGGGCAATTTATCATGGCCAATCCACCTAACCCGCACATCTTTGGACTGTGGGAGGAAACCGGAGCACCCGGAGGAAACCCACACACACACGGGGAGGACGTGCAGACTCCTCACAGACAGTGACCCAGCCGGGAATCGAACCTGGGACCCTGGAGCTGTGAAGCATTTATGCTAACCACCATGCTACCGTGCTGCCCCTAATATCAGGAAAAGATTGACACATCTTTCGCCATGAAAAAGGTGGGCAAAGGATGACTTACAGAAGGGAGAAAGGAAGAGAAAAATATGTTGATGGGGGTTAGATGAAGGTCTGGGTGGAGCATGTTAAGGGCACCTGGAAAAAGTCAATGGTTTTATAAAAGGGAAGCCTGACCTCACCTCAATGACAATAAACTGCGTATTATTCCTGTTTCACATGGGAGAATTTTAGTCCAGATTAGTGATTTGAAAATTGAAATACCTTGTGGCTGTGGAGCGATTGGAAAGATGCAAGACCTTGAAGAGCTTTTGTTCACACTTTCCATACTTGGCATGGACACCGGAGCGGGCACAGGAACGGGCACCGGAGCGGGCACAGGAACGGGCACACGAGCGGGCACAGGAACGGGCACCGGAACGGGCACAGGAACGGGCACACGAGCGGGCACAGGAACGGGCACACGAGCGGGCACCGGAACAGGTGCTGCAGAAGCTGGCTTTGATTCTTGAGAATTGTTCGTCCCTGTTTTTGCTATTCCGCAGGCTTGCGTGGACTTGAGTTTGATATAGTTCCCCCCTCGCATGGGCACCAGCTCCAGCACATCATTCATGGATTTGATGAGCTCTTTTATGGAGCCGAATCCATACGATTTTGTTCTTAGGTTTCGCCCATAGGTCTTGCTGTAGATTTCATTTAGTTTTGTTTCAGCAATGGCTTTAAGGTCAGCCGAGAACAGTCCCAGTATGTCCTCACGGAGCTTTTCCATTAATTTGCCTAGGAGAACACAATAGGGTTAATTTTATACAATTTTAGGTCCCTTTTAATGTAAAAACAGCATGTGGACCTCTAAAAAACCAATTACGCTAATCTAATGCCTTTTCCAATGGCCAGCTCGAATTCATCAGTGCAAGCCAGAGGCGGTCAAGACTGAGGTGACCACCAGTCATTAAGAATGTGTGGGCAGCACCCACAGAAGAACTGCAGCCACCAATACCAACAGCGTGGAGGTTATGGGAGTAGCAACATTGCACATGATTGATTCGATTGGATTTTCCCAAATAGGACACAAGCCATTGTGAATAATTGTGCATATAGGCAAACACGAGCCTCCCGACCAACATTTCCAATGGGAAAACCATAAATGCATGTCTGTCACACTTTGTCAAAGAACCAATTAAATCACTCAAAAAATGTTTTTCCTCAGGGCAGCACGTTGGCGCAGTGGTTAGCATTGCTGCCTCACGGCGCCGAGGTCCCAGGTTCGATCCCGGCTCTGGGTCACTGTCCGTGTGGAGTTTGCACATTCTCCCCGTGTCTGCGTGGGTCTCACCCCCACAACCCAAAGATGTGCAGGGTAGGTGGATCAGCCACGATAAATTGCCCCTTAATTGGAAATAATGAATTGGGTACTCTAAATTTAAAAAAACAAACAAAAAAATGTTTTTCCTCCACAACCTATTTATCAAAGTTTTCTTGTGCAAAAGGAGATGCTTAAATACATATTTCAAAATTAAAAAAATTGGGCAGCACGGTGGCCTAGTGGTTAGCACAACTGCCTCACGGCGCCGAGGTCCCAGGTTCGATCCCGGCCCTGGGTCACTGTCCGTTTGGAGTTTGCACATTCTCCCCGTGTTTGCGTGGGTTTTGCCCCCACAACCCAAAGATGATGTGGAGATGCCGGCGTTGGACTGGGGTGAGTACAGTAAGAAGTCTTACAACACCAGGTTAAAGTCCAACAGGTTTATTTCAAATCACTAGCTTTCGGAGCACTGCTCCTTCCTCAGGATTCACTAGCTCCGAAAGCTCGTGTTTGAAACCAACCTGTTGGACTTTAACCTGGTGTTGTAAGACAGCTTACTGTGCTCACCCAAAGATGTGCAGGGTAGGTGGATTGGCCACGCTAAATTGCCCCTTAATTGGAAAAAATGAAATCGATACACTAAATTTTGTTTTTAATAAATTCAAAATCCATTGTCTTTTAATGCCTTAATTATATTGAGTTGACGGCCTCAACCAGTTTCAAAAGTGCTGGTTTGTGCTGGATCTTTCTACCTCAATAATCAAGGAACACTCAAGCACAGTTGCGGATATTGAGTGTAGGGTGAGAAAGTTCCCAATTTGCAATCCACAAAACAGGAGTTGAGAGTGTGCCCGACCTCGGCGATCATTGAAGACCTGTTTTGTAAACGGCTTGAAACAAACTGAAGATCGAATTTATCGCACAGAAACCAGGTTGTTCGACCCAATCAGGCTAGGTTGATGTTTACACTTAACGCAACGTTTCTTCCATCTTTCTTCATAAATCCACCCCTGTGACCCTCCATTCGCTTCTCCCTCAGATGTTGGTCTAGATTCCTCTAAATAGCCTCTCCACCATTTGCATCAATCACTTCCAGGGTGGAAAAGGCTTTCCTGAATTCATTATGAGATTTCTTCATGACTATCTTATCTGGATGACCTTTAGACATGCTTGGCCACGAAGAAGAAACAGTCTCTGTAAGTGCACTCTTTCACAATTACAAATATCTCAATTAGATTATCCCTCAGCCTTTTGCACCCTCCCCCCCACCACCCCACCAACAGAAACAAGAACTAGCCTCTCAATCCTTTCCTGGCATTTGCATCTAAAATAGGTTTATTTCAGGTAAGTAACTTAGAAAATGCCGTGTTCTATCATAAACTGCTTATACATTGGCGATTAATACACGCAACGATAATTATATTAAAAAAGGTTTTTAAAGAAGGCAACTACAACACCCTGTAAAATCCAGCCCCCGCTCATCATCACTGATTCTAGTTTTTAATTCCACATTTATATAATTAACCGTAAAAATTTTTTTTAAAATTTAGAGTACCCAATTCATTTTCCCCAATTAAGTGGCAATTTAGCGTGGCCAATCCACCTAATCTGCACATCTTTGGGCCGTGGGGGTGAAACCCATACAAACACGGGGAGAATGTGCAAACTCCACACGGACAGTGACCCGGGTCCGGGATTGAACCTGGGATCTCGGTTCCGTGAGGCAGAAGTGCTAACCCACTGCGGCACCGTGCTGCTCACATTTATTTAATTAACTGAATGTAACTTCCTCCAACTGCCAAATGGTGGGATTTGAACTTACTTCCAGGTTTCTGAACACGAGGAGCGAGTACTTCAGCCAATGCGATACTGGATCTGACAGGCAAATTGTGGCAGGACAGGAAAATAGGAAAAGGATTTTCCGATGATGAGGAGATAGGGGGAGCTGGGGTAAACACTAAAGGGCTTATGGGAAAGGTGGCAGCTGATAGCCCGAAGCAGGCGGCCTGGCTATCGATTGGCTGGACTCCGTTTCCCCAACAAGATTGTTCACTCCATGTCGGACCAGCCAGGGTTGGAAACGGGCGCGGAGGCAGATGTTGTAGCCTTCGCCTCATTGATCGCCCGAAGGCGGATCCTGTTAGGGTGGAGATCAACCTCTCGACCCTGTGCCCTGGCGTGGCGGGGGGACCTGCTGGAATTCTTACCGCTTGAAAAGGTCAAATTTGAACTGAGGGGAAGGATGGAGGGGTTCTACAATTCATGGGTGTTATTCATTATACACTTTCGAGAATTGGATTACATCAAACATTAGGGGGGTTGGGGCTGGGAAGGTTGGGGGGGAGGGGGACTGTCTGTGTTAATGGTGACTATGGATGATTCCTTTTTGTCATTTGTTTATGTTAACATGCGGGCCAATGTTTGGGGGTCTGGTGGGAGGATGGGATCGTTGTTATTGATATGGGGATTGACATTGTATTCGTTACTGATTATTTGGGAGAAAATGTGAAAAAGGAGAATAAAAAAAATATTTAAAGAAAAGATTATTCACTCCAGTACTGTCAGATGGATCCCAGAAACCCCAATATCTCCAAGTTGGGCCCAAACATGCTACTTCCTCCAAGACCACCACCCCGCTCCCCCCACACTGGTGCTACATCCGAAGACGCACTCTTCCGACTTCCCCTCCGCCAATCCCAGAATCCCTTCCATTTGCTGACAAGCTTCAGACCCTGACGACCTTCTCCAATTCTCCCAGATCCTCTCTGACAACAGATACTAGGATCTACCCTCGCTCCCCAGGGGGCGGCCGAGTAAGGTCTATAAGAATCTCACATCAGCTGATACTCCAGACATTGCCCTCAGCTCCCAAGAACTTTTCAGTAAGTCTGATTCAAGTGACGACGACAGCCCTGCTCTAAAACAGCTGACTCATTCTGAGCAATAACAGGAAACTTGCTTTTCTAAACCCAGCATCAAGACTGTTCAAGGAGGATATCGTCCCTGTGCCAACATTAAAATTTGATTATAAAAATTATAACCACAATATAGCGGAAACTCTTAAATAACTGCCCAAGCTCCATTCTAGTTACATATTTTACAAACTATTGCAATCTCTAGTCACACATTGCAGGTATCTGCTATTTGCAATTGTTGCTTTGAGCACCAAAGAAAGCCCTTCTGAAGTCTTTGAAAGTATGGCAAAAAAATGCGACACATGAATTTCATCCTCACTTATTACAGAGACTTAGACATGTGGGCTGGATTAAACAATGCCTTTCGGTTCTCTGTTTAATTAACGACGAAACTACTTTTCAATTTGTTGTTATATAATCGGCAGGTGCTGCTAATGGTTACCAGCAAAGGTTCAGAGAAACTCCTGCCGGAAGACAGATATCTGCTAGAAATGGTAGCGTGGGGTAGCGTGCTGGTTCAAACCCCCCCCCCACACACAATGAATGCTTGATCTGAGTGGTGATATCACAGAGCTGTGCCACTGTAAGGCGAATTCCCATAGGGAAGGATGGAAAGGAAAATGATGAAGTCATTCCTGAGCCGACTCTGACGCAACAACTTTTCAAAATGTTTTGAACTGGGGGACAATTTAGCGTGGCCAATCCACCTACCCTGCACACCTTCTGGGGGTGAGACCCACGCAGACACGGCAAGAATGTACCAACCCCACATGGACAGCGACCACTCACACCTTGTAACTGATTCGAGAGGTGCACTGGTTGAACTCTGAAGAACAAGGTCACCTGGTGCCCACTCTGTGCGCAGGACTGGTGAATAGAATTATGATTTGCAGCAGGAGGGAACAGATAGAACCCTTTATCTTTCACAGCTGTGTACAGATGTACCCTTCACAGCAATATCAGTACTCCGGTTTCCTCCCACAGTCCAAAGATATGCAAGTTAGGTGGACTGGACATAAATTGTCCTCAGTGTCCAAAATTGCCCTTAGTGTTGGGTGGGGTTACTGGGTTATGGGGATAGGGTGGAGGTGTTAACCTTGGGTAGGGTGTTCTTTCCAGGAGCCGGTGCAGACTCGATGGGCCGAATGGCCTCCTTCTGCACTGTAAATTCTATGATCTATGAAAATATACTTTATTACTACAACCACACATCTCCAGCAACTCAATCTGTTCATTAGACTGCCGCAGAGAAAACCTAAAATATTAATATCAAAAAAGCACAACCACAATAATTTAACAGAATACAGTGCTTATCAAAATTGTCAAGAGAATAGTGTTTACTAAAATCACCAAGCCAACAAACAATGCTGATTAAAATCACCAGGAGTAGTGTTTGCTACAAAAGCTGCTTCTTCCTTACCTTGAAACCAAAGCTCAGATTCAGCCAGAAAATGTGATTGTAAACATCAGCCTAGCTGGAAAAGCAGACACCCTAGTCATCTGTTGTTTCTTCTCTCCTAAATACGTCTCTTTCCTTGTGTTGCAACAGCTACAGAGCTCTCACCCAATGAGGAGCATGATGGTGGTGATGATGAAACGAAACTGAAACTTACCAGCCATCAGGAAATGAAAGGCAAACTGAAGTCGAAAGAGACAGCCCTGAAAACATTCTTTTATCCCCCCCCCCCCACCCCAAAACCATTCCTATTGTCCTTGTAACTCACAGGGAGAGAGAGAGAAACACACATACACATTGTAAAAATGTTACAGTATAATGGTAAATAGCACAAGTTGAAATTGCCACAAATGGTGTGGAAATTTAAAATAAGGACGGCACAATTTTTAAAAATTAATTCGCAGAATGTGGCTGCTATTGACAAGTCCAAAGTTTAATTTCCCATCTGTAATTACCTCTAATCCACAGCCCTGAATTCAAACTATTTCATCACACAGACTGGCAAAGGCCAGCAGGTTTCCTATCCTAAAGACTTTAAGTGTATTCGACTGGCTTTTAAAATGACAATCCTCATCAGCTTTTTACTCCAGATTTATTTAATTACGGTGGGATTTCAACTCGTGTCTCCAGATCATTAGACCAGGTTTTGCAATTCACAGCTCAGTATAACCATCACTGTGCTACTGTAATCACAACTGATTGACATGTACTCTTTAATGTTATACCTCTGGTTAAATAGCTCAGTGCTTATTTGTGGATAGTGTGGGAAGATTTACGCATCAGTGGAGATTGCAAAAGTCTACCACAGACATCCAGCAGCTGATTGCCCCATTGTTGCAAAATAAAAATACCTGATAAGACTTCCTGGATGTGCTTGTGGGGTATTTTGTTACAGAAATGTATTTCTGAAATATGTATCACTAAAATACTGAATTAATTTGTAACAAAGACAGGATTCTTTTTTTTAAATAAAAGATCTGAACAATGAAATGGGACATTTTTCCATTTCATTTTCCCTTCGGACTCTGAGTAGATCTGCAAGTCTGACGTTCCAGATTCCTCAACAATCACATGACACTGCTCCCAAGCCAAACAAGAGTCTGCAGAGAAGGCTGTTACTTTGTGGATACAGATTTAAATAGCTGGCAAGCCCCATTTCGTTACCAGGATATGGGGGTAGAACTGGACACATGTTATCCACTGCTAAATAAAACAATGCATCCAAAAGTATACAGGACGGGCCAGGTTTCACCTTTGATTTGATCTCAGAATCCTGTAAAAACTATTTCCAATCTCTCTCCTTTCTAATCCCAAAAGATATGTTCGAAAGCAAGTTCAAATATGCAGCCTTGGACTTCCACTGACAGCCCTGGAGTGAGTGGTCACATATCTGGTGGCTCCCGCTCAGGGTAGTGTTTTTGGTCTTTCTCCACGCAATCCAAGGGGTGTTGGATGGCAAACGGTGCACGAGAGCTGAGGGAATGTAATACTCCTCTGGTGAGACTGGTCTGTGGCTTATCGGACAAGGAGCGGAACGAGGAAGAGGCAGCAGCTGGACAGAGAGAGGAATGGAGGTGCGATACGGGAAAAGATGGCAGAGAGTGGTGGGCCTGCCCAGTGGTCTATCGAGCAGCTGGTGAACCTTCTCAACAACAAGTTCCAGCAAAGGAAGACGGCCTCATGGACCTGGCTAAAGCGGTGGAGCCGATTAGGATGGCGATTGAGGGTGTGGAGCAGAGGCAGGAGGCAATCCAGAAGATGGAGGAGTCGATGGGGGAGCACGAGGGCCGATTGACCTCGGTAGAGGCAGGGATGGGGAGGAGCAGCCTACAAAGGCTGAGGGAGAAGTTTGAGAATCTTGGACACCACTCCAGGAGGATCACCGGATCATGGCAATGCCGGACGGTATTGAAGGAGCGCAGGCCGCTGAGTATGTGGTGAACCCTGCAGCCTCACGGCGCCGAGGTCCCAGGTTCGATCCCGGCTCTGGGTCACTGTCCGTGTGGAGTTTGCACATTCTCCCCGTGTCTGCGTGGGTTTCACCCCCACAAAGGGGCAATTCAGCGTGGCCAATCCACCGAACCTGCACATCTTTGGGTTGTGGGGGGTGAAACCCATGCAAACACGGGGAGAATGTGCAAACTCCACACGGACAGTGACCTAGAGCCGGAATTCGAACCCGGGTCCTCAGCGCCGCAGTCCCAGTGCTAACCACTGCGCCGCATGCCACCCGAGGCTCTACATTTTATACTTCATTTCAGTTTACCTCCAGGCCATTACTATGAAGTTGCCTTTAAACTTAGTAAGAGAACAACTAGTTTATTCTACTTGTTAAACCATACCTGCTGCAGACTTGGTCTCGAAAACCAGGCTGTATGTTCCTGAGTGTTGAACGAATACCCTATGCTTCATAAGGCGAAGAAACAGCTGAACAGTATTGAATCCATAATGTTGTATATTGAGGGGGCGTTGATAAACCCTCCTGTACAGTTTACCTATTCGCCGTATTGGAATGCCATTGGGCTTATCTTTGATCAGATTTTCAATTTCCTCCATAAGTACCCTCACATGGCAACCTGGCAGAAGACAAGGATTGTTAAAACTCTTTGGTTACAATTACAATGAGGAACAGGACTATAAAGGTGCACTTAACAAGCTGCCTTACTGGGAACTTGTGTGAAGGTCACATCTCACTTAATTTGTGAAGTAATTCCAAACATGCAGAATCTTTATCCGAAAAGCACAAAGAATTATTCTGCAATAAGGTAGAACCAGTTCATCTTTATAAAAGTACAATAACCACAGAAGTCACACACCCACAGGTTAGATTAACAAAATTAAAACAATTCAATCATGCAAACCACACAACCTTGTTAACTCCACACCATCAGAACACCGAGCTGTCTGTCACAAGGGCCGAAGCGGGTTCACATTTATTCCAGTTTACCCAGGTGACTTCCCATTTAATTAGAATTAGAATTAGAATTAGAACAGTACAGCACAGAACAGGCCCTTCGGCCCTCGATGTTGTGCCGAGCAATGATCACCGTACTCAAGCCCACGTATCCACCCTATACCAGTAACCCAACAACCCCCATTAACCTTATTTTTTAGGACACTAAGGGCAATTTAGCATGGCCAATCCACCTAACCCGCACCTCTTTGGACTGTGGGAGGAAACCGGAGCACCCGGAGGAAACCCACGCACACACGGGGAGGACGTGCAGACTCTGCACAGTCTCTCTTGAGGGCACCCAAAGACGTGAACCATTCCAGCAGAGACTGGAAGCCTTTCACCTTCCAAGGGGCTTTTCACAGGAACTTCATTGCAATATTAATGAAAACCAACTTGTGACACCAATAAAGATTATTATTATAAAATAACAATCTGCTACCATGGCAACAAGCTAACAATATGGCTGGAAATATATGGGGCGCGATTCTCCGCACCCCACGCCGGGGGAGAGAATCGCGGGAGGGCCGGGTGAATCACACCACGCCGCTCTGGCACCCCCCGCGATTCTCCCACCCCCCCCCCCCAAAATGGCGTGTTGCGTTTTGCGACAGGCCACTCGGAGAATCGCCGCTCGCTGTTTCTCACGGCGACCGGCGATTCTCCGGCCCGGATGGGCCGAGTGGCCTGCCGAACCCGACTGGTTCACGCCGGCGCCAACCACACCTGGTCGCTGCCGGCGTGAACAGCGCGCGACCGGTGAGTGTGGGGCCTGTGGGAGGCGGAGGGAGGATCGAGCACCACGGGCGTGCTCAGGAGGTGTCTGGCCCGCGATCGGTGCCCACCGATCGTCGGGCCGGCGTCTCTAAAAGACGCACTCTTTTCCCTCCGCCGCCCCACAAGATCAAGCCGCCATGTCTTGCGGGGCAGCGGAGGGGAAGACGGCAACCGCGCATGCGTGGGTCGGCACCGGCCAACCTGCGCGGCTGACATCACTTCGGTGCCACCGGCCGCGTCATTCCGGACCCACCGCTTTGACGCAAGCGTCAATGCCCGGCGCGCGGAATTCACGCACCGTCGCTCCTAGCCCCCCCGGGGGGGGGGGGGGGGGGGGAGAGAATAGGGGGCGAGGAGCAGCCTCCGACACCGGAGTGAAACACTCCGGGTTTCACTCCGGCGTCGGCTGTTTGTCTCCCGATGGGAGAATTCCGCCCAGGATCTGCTGGCCTTGATTTAATTGTAATAAATCTCCTTTCTGGACTTTATGACAAAGAGGGTGGATCCCACCCTACCCATTGACAATTCCAACATATATCGTCAATCTTTTTTTTTAATTTTCCAATTAAGGGGCAATTCAGCGTGGCCGATCCACCTACCCTGTACATCTTTGGGGTTGTGGGGGTGAGACCCACGCAGACACGGGGAGAATGTGCAAACTGCACACGGACAGTGACCTGGGGCTGGTATCCATTTGTCCATTTACGTCAAATACTGGAGTATTGTACTTGCAAAGTCAAAGCCTTATCTTCAAAGTGAGAATGTCCTTTGCGTGATTAACAGGCACCTCAGTGTGATGGACAAAGTACAGTTGCAGCCGCCCTAAACTGGGCTCCCACGCTATGGGCTGTATTGTGTCTGCAGTTTCCTGCCCCAGCACATCCTCAATCACCATCATTGTGGGGATTTCGCCCCCACAACCCAAAGATGTGCAGGGCAGGTGGATTGGCCACGCTAATTTGCCCCTTAATTGGAAAAAAATGAATCGGGTACTCTAAATTTATAACAAAAAAAAAGAATCTCGCTCATGTGGGTTACAACACACAATCTGCCAACAAATGTGATCTCTATTCTAAATGGACAGTGGAACATATAATTGGAAAATATAAGGATTGAACTTCAAAATGGATGGAACTCAAAACTTTAAATGTTTGCAAATCTGACTCGACATATCGCTTGGTCCTGAGCCCTAATTGATTGGAAGACTATATTTAATCTTTACTCAAATGCAACACCATAGAGTTAACCAGTGCAGAATATGCACAATATTTACTAAATGCTAATTTGGAATCAGGTAATAGATTAAGATGAAAACATAAAATGATGGAAATACTCGATATCTGTGGATAGAGAATCTGAGTTAATCGGGGGAAACTTTGGAAGGCAACTGGGGTCAGGTTGCCGGTGGGTGCCCTACATCGCCTCTGGGTCCTTTGATTGACATTGTGCTTATGAATAAAGGATCTCCTCCCAGGAGCCCACAAGCAAAGATGTCAGGGTTTGCTTGCCCGGGTTGCCTGCGTAGCGAGGCAGTGGTCTTGAACCAGCGGTCAGCCGGAGGGTCGGGGTTAACCCCGCCTCGGCCAATGATGGAGGCCCCAATGGGCTTTACACGCACCTCCAGGCAATTTACGGCTTCCATCCCTTTTTAAGGTCCACACCCACCACGGGCCAGCAGTGCAATCCTGAGTGATGGTCACTCCTGGGGCTACACCCAGGCATGACCAAAACGAAGGAGGAAGAGGCCTTTAACTGGCTCTTAATTGGCTAGTTAGGGGCTTCAATTGGTCTAAAGGCAGGAGGGACATCCTGGTAAAATTCCTGTGGGGGTGAGGAAGTAAGAGATGTGCCACCATCCCACCATATGTCTCAACCCAGCCACTTCCCAGCATGCTCCTTGGAGGCCCCAAAAACCCGTCATTGACGAACCTCCCATTCAATGCCGCGCGCTGTCCTTTCCTTGACCTTCACTAAGAGATGGCAAGGGCCTATCATTGGGTAGCAGATTTGTCGCAGTTTGCAAACAAACATAACTGACAAAGAATTTCACGGCAATACTGATCCTTTCAGATGGAACGAGCTTAAGAGACCAGCTAGTGCATTCCTGACAGTTTTTCTAAGGCTGTATGCCCTCTTTGACTGTCTTTTCTAGGAAATGCCTGGCTTTTAACTGTTGATATCAGCACATCTCAAACACAGAGCTCAACCAGCTCATGAGGAGGCAACTGCAACAGCAATGCTAAAGATTGGGTATCCAAAGACCAGGATGTTTTCCTGGCCTAACGTTCCTTCCACAAGCTCATCGCCAAATATGGACGAAACGGTCAACTCTTTGTTCGTTGTGGAGTGCTGCCTCCCATGAATTCAATGCTGCCTTTACCTAGATAATAAACACCAGCGGCACTTTGAAAGACACTTTGCTGGCGGGGAAGTGCATTAGGTTACCTTGAGGTTGTGATTAGGCACGACAGGAACATTGAATATTCTATACATCAGAAGATGTCAGGCTAGATTTCATTACCTGATGGTGAGGGTTTTGAAGGGGGTGCCTGCGACGTAGAGGGCGTCACTTCTGGTTGGCAATGAATGTCAGTTTCTCCCTCAGTCGATGATGGAGCTTTAGAAAAACCAAACGAGGTATCTGGAATGAGGGGGCTTCGTTTCCGTGGTTTCCGAGTTCTGGCATTGACAATGAATCCATTTTGGGTGGGTGTTAGATACAGAATGTCGTTCATTGATTCTACCAGGGCCTGTATTGTTGGGAACTCGTAGTCTGCTGCGTCCAAATCCTTCCCGTATTCCTTTTTGTAAAACTTCTGCAAGTTTTTCAAACGGACGCCGATTCGGAAACGGCGGAAAAGCTGCAGCAACTGATCCTTCAACATTTCCATCCTGTCCACTGTGGAAAAGGAAGAGCTCTCGTCAGAAAGAAGTGAGGCAGCACCCAATATAAAACCTCCGTCTAAAAGGTTCTCATTGAGTGTGGAAGGTCTGACTGGAAAAGAATGAAAACCAACAAACACAGCCCATTCTCTCATTCCTTCCTCGAGCGTTGCCTGTCATCATCTCTCAGCATGTACTGCATCACATCCACTGACATATCACATCCACGGACATATCACATCCACTGACAGATCACATCCACGGACATATCACATCGACTGACAGATCACATCCACGGACATATCACATCCACTGATCACATCCACGGACATATCACATCCACGGACATATCACATCCACGGACATATCACATCCACTGATCACATCCACGGACATATCACATCCACTGATCACATCCACGGACATATCACATCCACGGACATATCACATCCACGGACATATCACATCCACGGACATATCACATCCACGGACATATCACATCCACTGATCACATCCACGGACATATCACATCCACTGACATATCACATCCACGGACATATCACATCCACTGATCACATCCACGGACATATCACATCCACTGATCACATCCACGGACATATCACATCCACTGATCACATCCACGGACATATCACATCCACGGAAATATCACATCCACGGACATATCACATCCACGGACATATCACATCCACTGATCACATCCACTGACATATCACATCCACTGATCACATCCACGGACATATCACATCCACGGACATATCACATCCACGGAAATATCACATCCACGGACATATCACATCCACGGACATATCACATCCACGGACATATCACATCCACGGACACATCACATCCACGGACATATCACATCCACGGACATATCACATCCACTGATCACATCCACTGATCACATCCACGGACATATCACATCCACGGACATATCACATCCACGGACACATCACATCCACGGACATATCACATCCACTGACATATCACATCCACTGATCACATCCACGGACATATCACATCCACGGACATATCACATCCACGGACATATCACATCCACTGATCACATCCACGGACATATCACATCCACGGACATATCACATCCACTGATCACATCCACGGACATATCACATCCACTGATCACATCCACGGACATATCACATCCACTGATCACATCCACGGACATATCACATCCACGGACATATCACATCCACGGAAATATCACATCCACGGACATATCACATCCACGGACACATCACATCCACGGACATATCACATCCACTGACATATCACATCCACTGATCACATCCACGGACATATCACATCCACTGATCACATCCACTGATCACATCCACGGACATATCACATCCACGGACATATCACATCCACGGACATATCACATCCACGGACATATCACATCCACGGACATATCACATCCACGGAAATATCACATCCACGGACATATCACATCCACGGACATATCACATCCACGGACATATCACATCCACGGACACATCACATCCACGGACATATCACATCCACTGACATATCACATCCACTGATCACATCCACGGACATATCACATCCACTGATCACATCCACTGATCACATCCACGGACATATCACATCCACTGATCACATCCACTGATCACATCCACGGACATATCACATCCACGGACACATCACATCCACGGACATATCACATCCACGGATATATCACATCCACTGATCACATCCACGGACATATCACATCCACGGACATATCACATCCACGGACATATCACATCCACTGATCACATCCACGGACATATCACATCCACGGACATATCACATCCACTGATCACATCCACGGACACATCACATCCGCTGATCACATCCACTGATCACATCCACGGACATATCACATCCACGGACATATCACATCCACTGATCACATCCACTGATCACATCCACGGACATATCACATCCACTGATCACATCCACTGATCACATCCACGGACATATCACATCCACTGATCACATCCACTGATCACATCCACGGACATATCACATCCACGGACATATCACATCCACTGATCACATCCACGGACATATCACATCCACGGACATATCACATCCACTGATCACATCCACGGACATATCACATCCACGGACATATCACATCCACGGACATATCACATCCACGGACATATCACATCCACTGATCACATCCACGGACATATCACATCCACTGATCACATCCACTGACATATCACATCCACGGACATATCACATCCACGGACATATCACATCCACTGATCACATCCACGGACATATCACATCCACTGATCACATCCACGGACATATCACATCCACAGATCACATCCACTGATCACATCCACGGACATATCACATCCACGGATCACATCCACTGATCACATCCACGGACATATCACATCCACTGATCACATCCACTGACATATCACATCCACGGACATATCACATCCACTGATCACATCCACGGACATATCACATCCACTGATCACATCCACGGACATATCACATCCACTGATCACATCCACGGACATATCACATCCACGGACATATCACATCCACTGATCACATCCACTGATCACATCCACGGACATATCACATCCACGGACATATCACATCCACTGATCACATCCACGGACATATCACATCCACGGACATATCACATCCACTGATCACATCCACGGACATATCACATCCACGGATATATCACATCCACGGACATATCACATCCACGGACATATCACATCACTGACATATCACATCCACGGACATATCACATCCACGGACATATCACATCCACTGATCACATCCACGGACATATCACATCCACGGACATATCACATCCACGGACATATCACATCCACTGATCACATCCACGGACATATCACATCCACGGACATATCACATCCACGGACATATCACATCCACTGATCACATCCACTGACATATCACATCCACTGACATATCACATCCACTGATCACATCCACGGACATATCACATCCACGGACATATCACATCCACTGACATATCACATCCACTGACATATCACATCCACTGATCACATCCACTGATCACATCCACGGACATATCACATCCACTGATCACATCCACGGACATATCACATCCACGGACATATCACATCCACTGACATATCACATCCACTGACATATCACATCCACTGATCACATCCACTGATCACATCCACGGACATATCACACCCACGGACATATCACATCCACTGACATATCACATCAGGCTCTGAGCTCCAAGAAAACAACTTCTTTAAAAAAAAATTTAGAATACCCAATTATTTTTTTTTCAATGAAGGGGCAATTTAGCATGGCCATTCCACCTACCCTGCACATCTTTGGGCTGTGGGGGTGAGACCCACACAGACACGAGGAGAATGTGTAAACTCCGCAAAGCCAGTGACCCAAAGCTGGGATTCGAATCCGGGTCCTCAGCGCCACTCACTCAGCTAAATCACTGGCTTTTAAAGCAGACCAAGTAGGCCAGCAGCACGGTTCGATTCCCGTACCAACCTACCCGAACAGGCGCCGGAATGTGGCGACTAGGGGCTTTTCACAGTAACTTCATTGAAGCCTACTCGTGACAATAAGCGATTTTCATTTTCATTTTTCATTCACAGTCCCAGTGCTGTCCACTGTGCCACATGCCGCCTCCTAAGAAAACAACTTCAACCAATAGTATCTACGGCCGAGCTGATTCATCGCCGCAAATAGAAAAATATTAAACTTTAATTGTCCCCATTTTCATACTAAATCAGTCTTGCAACATTTTGATTTCCCCATTCCTGCACTTTGCTGATTTTATTTTCTGAATATATATTTATTTTTCATCCCAAATACAATGACTCCTCAGCAGTGCACACCTTTTGGGCTCTTTGCTCATCTGCACGTCAAGAGGTAAAAGATATTGGTTGGGGTGGTCTACGACTACCAAACTGTAGCGGTAATAGGGATAGCATTAGACAGGAAATCAGAGGCATGTGTTAAAGGAAAATCTGTGGTTATAGGTGACTTTAATCTGCATATAGATTGGATGAGTCAAATTAGTCACAGTTAAATAGAGGAGGTATTTCTGGAGTGTGTATGGGATGGTTTTCTCCACCAGTATGTTGAGGAACCAAGAAGGGAACAGGCCACCTTGGGCTGGGCGTTGTGCAATGAGGAAGGATTAATTGGCAATCTAGTTGTGAGAGAGCCATTGGGGATGAGTGACCATAACATGGTAGAATTCTTTATCAAGGTGGATAGCGAGGTAGTTGATTCTGAGACCAGTGACTTGAACCTCAGTAAATGTAATTATGATGGTGTGAGGTATGAGTTGGCTATGATGGACTGGGAAACATTAGCGAAAGGAAGGACAGCGGACAGGCAATGGCAGCATTCAAGGAGTGAATAGGTGAACTCCAAAAGTTGTTTATTCCTATTTGGAGCAAGAGTAGAAAAGGAACTTCTACTCTTACCATGGCTTACAAAGGAAATTAGAGATAGTATTCGAATCAAAGAGGCATACAAATTAGCAAGAAAAAGTAATAGATTCGAGGATTGGGAACAGTTTAAAATTCAGCAAAGGTGGACCAAGGGATTGATTAATAAGGGGAAAAATACCAAATGAAAATAAGCTACCGGGGAACATAAAAACTGACTGTAAAAGTTTTTATAGGTAATTAAAGAGAAAAAGATTGATAAAAACGAATGTACACCCCTTACAGTCAGAAACTGGGGAATTCATAACAGGGAACAATAATAATCTTTATTATTGTCACAAGCAGGCTTACATTAACACTGCAATGAAGTTACTGTGAAAATCCCCTCATCGCCACATTCCGGTGCCTGTTTGGGTACACTGAGGGAGAATTCAGAATGTCTAAATTACCTAACACCTCTTTGGGGCTTGTGGGAGGAAACCGGAGCACCCGGAGGAAACCCACGCAGACACGGAGAGGACGTGCAGACTCCGCACAGACAGTGACCCAAGCCAGGAATCGAACCTGGGACCCTGGCGCTGTGAAGTCACAGTGCTAACCACTCTGCCCAAGAGACACAATTCTCCAACTCCACACATTCCCAGTAGCAAATTCCCAATAACAAACTCAATTCCATGGAGTGCCATTTTTAGCCTGAGGTTATCATTATTTGTAAATAAACATGGCGGCGTTTCTTACCGTGAAGCGTATCGGGAATCCGCATTTGGTTTTCAGACAGATTAACCAAGGGTAACTTTTCCAACATGCCGTTAGTTGGACAGTCGTGCTTCGCTGCCCCTGTCCCGCCGCCTGGATTAATAATGATGTTTTGTCCGTCACAGTCCACGCTGACCACATCCTTCATGTGCTCCAGAAAACTTGACGCAGAGGGAAAGCCGTAATCTGCCAGCTTTAGTGGCGTCTTGTATGTCTCCAGGTAGAGGTTGCATAACTGAGATAAAGGAATGCCTGCAGGATGAGCATAACACAGCCCAGATATCTGTTGTTGTAGCAAATCCATTGAATTAGCTGCAAGGAAACCAAATAAACTATCAGTTTTTGTGTCAGTTAAATTAGCCAAACGGGCGGCACGGTGGCGCAGTGGGTTAGCACTGCTGCCTCACGGCGCCGAGGTCCCAGGTTCAATCCCGGCCCTGGGTCACTGTCCGTGTGGAGTTTGCACATTCTCCCCGTGTCTGCGTGGGTTTCGTCCCCACAACCCAAAGATGTGCAGGGTAGGTGGATTGGCCACGCTAAATTGCCCCTTAATTGGAAAAAATGAATTGGGTAATCTAAATTTTTTTTTAAAATTAGCCAGACAGACAAGTCTCCCTCCCAGACCAACGCGATTCAACATGTTGTTATTTAGTTACAAATCTAAATACTTTGTTGCTTTAGACAGTATTCCCACTTGCACTTTGTGAAGACGCACCTTTTGTTTTTTTAAATTTATTTAAACATAAATTTAGATTACCCAATTCTATTTTACCAATTAAGGGGCAATTTAGCGTGGCCAATCCACCTACCCTACACATCGTTTTGGGCTGTGGGAGTGAGACCCACGCAGACACGGGGAGAATGTGCAAACTCCACACGGACAGTGACCCAGAGCCAGGATCGAACCTGGGACCTCAGCGCCGTGAGGCAGCAGGGCTAACCACTGCGCCACCGTGCCGCTGCTGAGCCACCTGCCTGTCGCCATCCTGCCATTCCTCATCGTTAAGCCTCTTTGCTCCTCAGCCATAGTTGGACACTCCCGTTTGTATTTTCCTTCAGTCCGTCCCTTTCCCGACTCTACATTTGCTTAAAACGTGTTACATCTCGACTTCTTTCAGTTCTGCTGAACATCCATCGATTTGAAATGTTAACGTTGACCCTCTCAGCCTGGACCTGCTCTTTATTTCTTTCATTTTTACGACAGAGCTACCAGGTCAGCGGTGGAGCGGAATCGGGGAGTTAAATGAGCGCAGAGAGAGAGAGCTTGAGACTCAGAGTGGCTGGGGGAGGGGGCAGAGAGCAGCCTGTGGGGGGGGGGGGGGGGGCAGAGAGCAGCCTGGGGGGCAGAGAGCAGCCTGCGGGGGGGGGGGGGCAGAGAGCAGCCTGCGGGGGGGGGGCAGAGAGCAGCCTGTGGGGGGGGGGGGCAGAGAGCAGCCTGCGTGGGGGGGGGGGGGCAGAGAGCAAGCCTGTGGGGGGGGGGCAGAGAGCAGCCTGGGGAGGGGGGGGCAGAGAGCAGCCTGTGGGGGGGGGGGGCAGAGAGCAGCCTGCGGGGGGGTGGGTGGGGCAGAGAGCAGCCTGCGGGGGGGGTGGGGGGGTCAGAGAGCAGCCTGGGGGGGGGCAGAGAGCAGCCTGGGGGGGGGGGGGGGGGGTGGCAGAGAGCAGCCGGGGGGGGGGGGGGGGCAGAGAGAGTGCCACCTGGGGGGGGGGCAGAGAGCAGCCTAGGGGGGGGGGGGGCCGAAAGCAGCCTGCGGGGGGGGGGGGCAGAGAGCAGCCCTGGGGGGGGGGGCAGAGAGCAGCCTGGGGGGGGGGCAGAGAGCAGCCTGGGGGGGGGGGCAGAGAGCAGCCTGGGGGGGGCAGAGAGCAGCCTGGGGGGGGGGGGCAGAGAGCACCTGGTGGGGGGGGG